>NC_077229.1:19205770-19283270 GCF_027887165.1 Monodelphis domestica | reverse complement strand
CTGTGTCTCTCTGTCTCTGGCCAGTACCAGGAATCCTTGAGCTCACTTAAGCTGTCAAACATCCCCCACGAGGGGCCTCCCGCAATGGGGAAGATCCTTTCTGGGCAGTTCTGCTCTCTTTGACCAGGAATGGCAGAGGCAGGAGGAGGTCGGGACCGAAGGTCCTGCAAGCCTCCTCTGAGCCACCATCCCTCCCCCCCCCCATCTCCCCTTTCCTTGTTGTTCTCTAAAAGTAGACACAAGGGAATCCTCGAGGGGGGTGTCCAGGCCCCCCATCTGCATCCATCCCCCAGGGGCCACCCAGGAGGGCATCCCAGTCCCTGCAAACCAATCAGAGGAGTCGCCTGTCCTCTCCTGTGGGCAGCAGCCTACCTCCGTGCCAGGTGCCTGGACCTCCAAGCTCTCCTGATACATAAAATGTTTTCTGTCAGGCATCCTCTCCGCGTGTCTGCTGATTTATTTACAAATTGCACATGTCTTCTATGATACTAATAATTGTCTACGTCATAGAAGCTCCACAAAATTAGACATCGAAAAAATAGTAAATAAGGATGAAGTCATCCTGGAGCTCAGAGGTGATGGAGATTATTGAGGAGGGGAGTAACCTGCACTTAAGAGAAATCCCTCTGATGGTGGATCAGAGGATGGCCTAGAGTGGAGAGATTTGGCGAGCCAGCCAACCAGCCCCTCCAGCAACAATGCGTTGGGGCTCGGAGCAGGACAAGTCAGCCGAGTGCATATATTGGTAATAATGATAATAAAACAATAAAACCTGCCATTTATATAGCACTTACTCAAGCACTATGTTAAGCACGTCACAAGGATCAACTTTGATCCTTACAACAACTCAGCAAGGTAGTGATTATGATTATCCCCATTTTACAGATGAAGAAGATAAGGGACTAAGTGACTTGCCCAGTGTCACACAGAGAGCAAGTGTCCAACATCTGGATTTGAATTCGGATCTTCTAGAGTCCAGGCCCAAGACTCTGTACACCAGGGCACCCCCTAGCTGCATCCAGGGATAGGCAATATGTCTGCTATCACTTATACTGATCTAAGTTCAAAGTCACTTGTCCAGGGGGCAGCTGAATGGTTCAAATTTGACTTCAGACACTTCTTAGCTGTGTGACCCTGGGCAAGTCATTTAACCCCCATTACCTAGCCCTTACTGCTCATGGAAAGTCAGGGTTAAAAACAAAAGAAGCCACTCATCCCTGTGCCTGCCAGGCCCGAGGTGAGTATGTAATAAATGTTTGTGAAACAGGCCACGGGGGAGGTCTGGGGTCTCATATGCCATGCTTTTTTTCTGTTCTTCTGTGTCTATATATAGGGAAGACAAGAAGAAATTGAGTTCAAATCCTGCCTTGGGGGACCCTGACTAGCTATGTGACCCTAGATGAGTCATTTCACCTGTGTCTGCCGCAGTTTCCATCTGTATAATGGAGCCAGATTACCAAGGCACCTACTTCAAGAGCTTAAAAATCTCTAAGACTTAGCCAGCAAGCCAGATAATTTGTTCTGCCCCAACCATCAAGGAAAACATCCAGAAGGGAATGAGGAAGGGCTGAGGATATGCCTTGGCAGAGGAAACACTCTCACCCATAAAATGACATCTCCCCTCTGATGAAGGGGGAGAAGCAAGAAAGCTAAAGAAGGCAACAGGGAGGCCAGGCTTGGGAGGCATCTAGCATCATCTCCCTTCCCTCTGGATTTTTAAAAGCTTTCCCTTCTCTCTTAGAATCAATGTGGTGCATTGGTTCCAAGGCAGGAGAGTGGTAAGGGCTAGCAATGGGGGTGAAGTGACTTATTCAGGGTCACACAGCTAGGAAGCATCTGAGTTGGGATTTGAACTCAGTTTTTCCTGACTCTAAATCCACTACCTTATCTATTTTATCATGCATGATACTCTTCACTACCTGACCTTTCCTTCATTTGTTCATTCCTTCTCTTGTTCCTCCTTCCATCCATCTATCCATCCATCCATTTGTTCATTCCTTCTCTTGTCCACCTATCCATCCATCCATTTGTTCATTCCTTTTCTTACCCATTCATCCATCCATCCATCGATTTGTTCATTCCTCCTCTTGTTTGTTCATCCATCCATCCAACCATCCATCCATTCATTCATTCATTCTTTTACTTGTTGGTTCACCCATCTATCCATCCATCCTTTTGTTCATCCATCCATCCATCCATCCATTCATTCCTTCACTTGTTGGTTCATCCATCTATCCATCCATCCTTTTGTTCATCCATCCATCCATTCATTCATTCATTCATTCATTCATTCATTCATTCTTTCACTTGTTGGTTCATCCATCTAGCCATCCATCCTTTTGTTCATTCATCCACTCATTCATTCATCCATTCATTCATTCCTTCACATGTTGCTTCATCCATCTATCCATCCATCCATTAGTTCATTCCTTCATTTTTTCATGCATCCATCCTTTTATTCATCCTTTCTCTTGTTTGTTCATCCATCCCTCCATTCATTTGTTCATTCCTTCACTTGTTGCTTCATCCGTCCATCCCTCCATTCATTTGTTCATTCCTTCACTTGTTGCTTCATCCGTCCATCCCTCCATTCATTTGTTCATTCCTTCACTTGTTGCTTCATCCGTCCATCCCTCCATTCATTTGTTCATTCCTTCACTTGTTGCTTCATCCGTCCATCCCTCCATCCATTTGTTCATTCCTTCTCTTGTTCATGCTTCCATCCCTCCATTTGTTCATTCCTTCATTCCACAGGGAGAAGACCCAGGCTCCAGGTGTGCCTTTATGTGACCTATGAGCCAGTGGCTTCCCTCTTCTCAGCCTCAGTTCCCTCACACGTAAAATAAGGAGGACTAAATAAAAGGGCCTCAGTAGTTCTTGGGCTCTGCTGGCCCAGGACGACAGGACTTCTCTGGGCCTCAGTTAAGTCCGTTAAATCAGGAGATCGGAATGCTAATCAGGCAGCTGACTGTACTTAGCAGGCCCTGCTCTCCTTCCTGTGAAAGCAAATTAGCATCAAACCCCTCATCAGATGATCCAGCCAGGAGCCAAGAAGTACTGAGGATCTGTGACCCCAGAGGAGAGAGCGGGGGCAGCCAAAGGAGCTTTCCTCAAGGTTCCTGCTCCCACAATGCTGTTCAGGCATCCCATGCAGGCCCAGCTCTTCTTGGCCCCATGGGGGGTTTCCTTGAGGCCAACAGGGTGAAGTGACTTGTCCAGGGTCACACAGCTAAGATCCTGGAGTGGTTTGCCATTTCCTTCTACAGTACATAAAATGAGCTGAAGAAGGAAATGGAAAACCATTCCTGTGTCTCTGCCAAGAAAACTCCAAATAGGGTCATGATGAGTCGGGCATGACTGAAAAACGATGGAGCATCCCTTCCCACTTTCCAATTCAGTGAGTCATTTTACAGAGGAGCCCACCGAGGCTCCAAGGTGCAATCTGTGACCGAGCTAAGAGAGGCAGCAGGACTCCCCTGAGCCGTTCCTGGATTAGAGCTAGAAGGCCCTTAGCTCTCCTCAAGTCCAGCCCCTTCATTTTACAAAGGGGGAAACTGAGGCCCAGGAATGCGGAGTGAAGGACTGAGGTGGGATCCGAACCCACATTCTCCATTGTATGGATCATGTGTTTCCTTCCCCCAAACTCTCCTTTTATGTAGCCATGATGGTATCCTGACTCCCATTTTAGAGACAGGGACGCTGAGGCACCATTTGCTCCACCCTCCTTCCCTGATCCCCAATCCCAGGCTCCCCACCCACTCCCCCTCTTTGCTCAGCCCCCCGCCTCCAGGACCTTTTCCAGCACTTCTGTTCATCCCTTCATTAGCAGATAAGATGAACCAGAGTCTGCGGGCTTTGCCCCAGCTCTGACACCCAAGACGAGGCCATATCCTGCGGGGAGACGACCCCGGTGCCCCGTAGGAGGCCAAGGAGGCTCGAGGCCTGGCCTTGGAGTCCCAGCTCCTCCACACACGACTGTGTGACCTTAAGCAAGTCATTTCAGCTCCCGGAGGCCGCCCCTCTGTATGGTACTGGGCTAGCCTGGGTGACCCTGGCAGGTCCTTTGGGCAGGGGTCTGAGGCCTAGGCCAGAGCTGGCTGCCGTCTAGGGGCTCCACACAGTGGGGGACGGCAGGTGGGGACTGGGGAGGCCGAGGGGCCAGGAATAGGGACCCCATGGAGGCTGCTGTCTGTGGGGGGAAGAAGGAGGCTCCAGAAGCCTTGAGGGAAGCCCCCTCCCCTTAGCCCGCATTCCAGCTCTGCGGCCTCAGCCCCCAGGAGGGCCCCTCACTGATGTCGTTTCCTGACCACCAAAAATAGCCCAAGTGTTAACCTACACTCCCCCCGGGGCTCTGGTGCCTCCCCAGATCCCTCCCAGCTGCTGCTGACAGGCCTGCAGGCCTGGGGAGAGAGCCTGGGCTGGCCGACAGGGGCCTCCAGTCCACGTCCTCCTCTCCAGGCCTCAGTTTCCTTGTCTGGTAAATAAGGAGGGGATAGTTGATGAATTCTAAGGCTCCTCTGAGCTCCGATACCCCTGTTCTAGGCCCCCTCTCCACCCTAACACCCCCTGTTCTAGGCCCCTCTCCACCCTGACACCCCCTGTTCTAGGCTCCCTCTCCACCCTGACACCCCCTGTTCTAGGCCCCCTCCCCACCCTGACACCCCCTGTTCTAGGCCCCCTCCCCACCCTGACACCCCGTTCTAGGCCCCCTCTCCACCCTAACACCCCCTGTTCTAGGCCCCCTCCCCACCCTGACACCCCCCATTCTAGGCCCCCTCCCCACCCTAACACCCCCTGTTCTAGGCCCCTCTCCACCTTAACACCCCCTGTTCTAGGCCCCCTCCCCACCCTGACACCCTGTTCTAGGCCCCCTCCCCACCCTAACACCCCCTGTTCTAGGCCCCTCTCCACCCTGACACCCCCTGTTCTAGGCCCCCTCTCCACCCTAACACCCCCTGTTCTAGGCCCCTCTCCACCTTAACACCCCCTGTTCTAGGCCCCCTCCCCACCCTGACACCCTGTTCTAGGCCCCCTCCCCACCCTGACACCCTGTTCTAGGCCCCCTCCCCACCCTAACACCCCCTGTTCTAGGCCCCCTCCCCACCCTGACACCCCCTGTTCTAGGCCCCCTCCCCACCCTAACACCCCCTGTTCTAGGCCCCCTGCCCACCCTGACACCCCCCGTTCTAGGCCCCCCAGCTCCGACACTGTACTCCAGGCTCTCTGTCCGGAGCTGCCCCAGGCCTGCTGGCAGACACCTTTATAGACAGCCGGGAACAGGCCCGAGGGGCGTCCTGGGCCCCTCTCGGCCTTGCTCAGAGGCTCAGAGCTGGCCAGGATGCAGGGCTTGGGGCAAGAGACAAGACCAGGCCCCTGCGGCAGGGCCGGCCCCTCTTGGAGCCCCCCTGGGCCCGCAGGCCTTCACAGACTCCGGTCCAGGCTCCCCTGACCCGCGCTGCGGGGGTGCCAGCCTGCCGCCATCCCTCCGCTCAGCCAGGAGCTTCCCTCCGGAGCCTGGGCCCAGCCACGCTCCCGCTGACCCCCCTCTGCCCCTCCCAGTGAGGCCTGTGTCTGCAGACCTGGAGAGGCCCTGCCAAAGGGCAGGGTGGGCGGGCCTGAGCAGGGGCAGCTGGGGGGTTGCAGAGCTGTTCTGAGGGAACAGCCCATAAGCTTTGGGGACATATGGGGGGGGACCCCGAGAATGCTCTCTTTGTGGCTGACCCAGCTCTGAATGCCCCCCGCGGGAGCACCGGCAGCCATACGCAGGATCACTCCTAAAATGGAAAGTGAAAAAAAACAATAAAAATAATCATAAAAAGGAAGGTGGCCGTCAGAAAAAGAAGACTCGATGAAGAAGAGGGTGTCCGAAAAGCCTGGGAAGATCTCTGTGAACCGATGCAAAGTGAAGCGAGCAGAACCAGGCATCATTATTCAGAGCAAGATGGCGGCACGATTGGCTCCTCTGAGCCAAGACTCCTCCAAAGGCCTCAGGGGAAGGGCGCTAACCGCCCCCAGAGAGAACGGATGGGCTCCAGCATGGACTGACTCAGACTTTTTTCATTTTATTTTTTCTGGCTCTTTTTACATAGCAAATATGGAAATGAGCTTTGCATGACTTCACACGCATAATTGGGATCATATTGTTTGCCTTCGGAAGGGCTGGGAGAGGGAAGGGATTTGGCACTTAAAATGTAAAACATGAATGTTTAAATAAACAAGGCACATCTCCGATGTCCTCATGGGAGAATATCAGGAATCAGGCCATAGAGATTTGGAAGAAGGTTTGGGGGCATAAGGTCTGTGGGCTCCCATAAGACCACCCTTGCCTACAGACCCCCACAGTCTCTCCTGCTCTGGTGTCTCACTTCCCCTAGCAGGCGGCCGAAGTAGATAAAGTTCTGGGTTTGGAGTTCAAATCATACCTTCGACATTAATTATCTATGTGATCTTGACCAAGTTTGCCTCAGTTTTCTCAACTGAAAAATGGAAATCATAAGAGTACTTACCTCCCAGGGCTATTTTTCTTTTTTTTTTTTAAACCCTTACCTTCTGCCTTCTAAGGCAGAAAAGTGGAAAATGCTAGACAGTTGGGTAAGTGACTTGTCCAGGACCACTCAGCTAGTTGTGAAAATCAAGTGTCTGACACAGAGTAGGTCATATATAAATGCTTATGCCCTCCCTCTTCCTTCTTCTCCAGGGAGTCCTCCATATAGCCAAGCAAAGGACTATATTGTGCCCCAAGATAACAGAAAGCCATTGCAGTTTACTGAGGCAGGGAGTGGCCCTGTATTTTTTTTTATTTCTTTCTCTTTCCTTTTTTCTGTGTTATGGAGATGTCTAATTAAAAAAAAATTAAATGATATTTTATTTTTCCCTATTATATCTTAAAACAAATTTTATGTTCTTTTTTTTTAAGTTTTGAGGTTCAAATTCCTTCCCTTCTTCTGACCCTCCCTGCCATCCCCACTCCCTGAAACAGCAAGCAAGGTCAGCTCTGGACTTAAGGAAGACAATTTTGGCAGTTATATGAAGAAGGTGAATTAGTAAAGGTTGAAGAGTTTGAGCCAATCATCCACAGGAGAGCTGATGAGAGCCTAAACCAAGATGGCGGCTCCATGAGTCAAAGAAAGAAGGGGCTGGAGGTGAGAAATGGCCTAGAGGTCAAAACAGCAAGATTTGGCAACGTATAAGGAGTAAGATGTAGAGAAGGGACAACACTGCAGTTACCAACCGGGGAAACTGGAATGATGCTGGCATCCTTAGAAACAGGGAAATTTGGTCAAGTAGGAATAGGAAAGAAATGCATTAAAAGTGCCTGAACACACTGGGTTTGAGATGCCAGGGTAAGTCACTTCACCCTATTTGCCTCGGCTTTCTCATCTGTCAAATGAGCTGGAGAAGGAAATGGCAAATTAGCTGTGTGACCTTGGACAAGTCACTTCACTCTGTTTGCCTCAGCTTTCTCATCTGTCAAACGAGCTGGAGAAGGAAATGGCCAACCACTTCAGTATCTCTGCCAAGATAACCCCCAAAAGAGGTTGAGAAAAGTCAGCCACAATTGAACACCAATAAATGTCTTTTTAGTGACCTGGTTGGAAATTAGACTCCAAAGGACGGGAGTGCCGGGTGAGAAATCAGCTGGCTCTCTTAGGAGTCTGGTTGAGAAGGGAAGTGATACAGAGGATGATTGTGGGAGGGGCTGGGGGTCCAGCGAGGGTTCTGTTTAAGGATGGGGTAGATGAAGGCATGGTAGAAGGCAGTGGAGAAGGAACCCATGAATAGGGAAAGCCTGAAGGTGAGAGGTTGGGGACCAACCATGGCAGTGGAGCGGAATCCCCTGGAGAAGAAGAGAGGGAATGGATCCAGAACCCACGAAGAGGGGATGGCCTTGACCAAGAGAAGGATCACTGCATCAGAAACTGGAAGAAAGGAAGAGAGAGGAAAAAGTGGGAACCCCCGAAGAATGTTCCCAATAAAGTAAGAGGCACGTCTTTCAGCTAAGGGGGAATACGAGGCATGGAAGGAAGGAAGGAGAGGAGGGATACCCTGCCAAGTGAGAGCTGGAAAGGATCTCATAGGTACCTGGTCCAGTTGGTGCCCTCTACGATATCCCTGAGTGGTCTGAGCAGGCACTCCTCTGCTCAATAAACTCTGATGGCTCCCTATTAAATCTCCCTACTGATACTAAATCCCCTGCTGAGGGTCCAAGCCCTTCAAAGCTGGCCCCTTCCTAGCCAGTGGGTATGTGTTGTTCTGTAGCCCACACCCTCTTGTCCAGCCAAACTGGATTTCTTGCTATTCTTCCCTTCAGGATTCCATCTTTTGTCCCACATGGGCATAAGGGTGGAGCTCAGTCGACTCAATGCCAACTGTCCCATCCTATATAAAGCAACTGTAGCACCCTCCTTCATCCAGATATCTTTGCCAGGTGAGGACACATCTCAGCTGAACCAGAGAGGTATAGACTCCTTGGAGAGAGTGTAGACCCCCGGCAAGGAGGGATCCAATTTCTTTCTTTGTCTTGTGCCTAGTACTGTGCCTGGAGTACAGTGATCTTAGCATAGTATAGATCAAAATATAGTACAGTATGATTGATGGGTGATCTCGTGTGTACTTGAAGACCTCCAATGATGGGGAGCTCACTACCTCCCTAGTTCAGAAATTCCATTTGGGGAATTCTAATTCTAAGCATCAATCCCCAAGCATTCAAAGTTTTCTCTTCCATCAGGGATAACTCATTTTCCTAATTGCCTTCTGGAATCGCCCTCTGCCTCTGTGGGGCTGGGTAAAATCTCTCCCACACACAACCCTTTGGATACATAAAAATAAAGGTCACATTCCCCTCCAGTCTCCTCTTTCCCAAACGAATCCCCCCTCCCAGTTTCTCCCACCAAGCCTTATATGGTATCCTCTCGAGGGTGCTTCCTCTGGGCGTCCTTTGTAAAATAGGAGCCCAGAACTGGCCTGGAGGCAGCACACGGTCCAGCCAGGGCCCAGCTTAGCTCAGGCAGAAACTCGGAGGATGGGTGAGGCGGTCTCAGCCAACTGAACCCAGGATGGAGACAGAAAAGGGAGAAAGACCCATCTTGGGGATGGGAGGTGTGTCAGAGCCAGGAGGGAGCCTAAAACTGGGAATCACTGTCGGGGCTCGAACCGGGAACGTTAGACCTAGGAGGGGATGCCAGAGTTGAGAGGGGCTGCGGGCACCATGTGGTCCTTAAGGGGAAGAATCAAAAGCTCGGAGGAGGTAAATTGCTTCCTTGGGTCCCAGCGAGAGTCATCACCTCCTACCCCTTCCTTGCTCTCTGTGCCAGGAGCATCAGGTGCCTCAGTTTCCCAACTTGTCGCCTTCTTGTCAGCCTCAACCGGCTCTTGCAGGTCCCATCCCGTCGCCCAGTTTCTGGTCCTGGGGTACCCCTCGGGCTCCCAAGGCTCTCTGCAGATTTGGGGAGCAGGAGACAACAGGATCAGGACCTGCAGAATTGTGGGCAAGGCCCCCCACCTCTACTGCCTCTCCAACGTTTGTAGGAAGATCCCTGGTCCAGGGCTGCAGACTGGTCTCTCTCAGGAGCCAGAGAGTGACCTCTGCAAAAATTAAATTATGTCTCTACTAATAAAAATAGTATATTTTATGAGGTTTATTAAGGATTATTGGAAATCAAGGATACAAAATAAAAACCACGTGCCCATGGCTGATTAGCCCATTCCAATCCCCGGCTTAGTTTACTTGCTACATCATTGCAACGGTGGGAGGCGGTACTGCCAGTTAAATACCAATTGTGATCTCGCCAACGTGGGCTCAGGTGAGATTATAGGGAATTCTGGGAAATACCAAGGACTTCTGGGGATTGAAGTCTGGGGTTCAAAATCTCCATTTTTACATCTCGGACAGATCCCGTCCAGCTTTGGGCTTCGTGGTCCTTCCATAGACCGCCTCCAGAGCCTCTCCCTCCTCTAACATCCTGGCCAGCAAAGCTTCTCCCACATCCGGGATGCTCGGCTCTAAACTGGTCCCTTCTTCTTCCTCCCTGGTCCAGTGGCCAGTGTAGACACGGCTCAGTGACGGGGCAGGGACGGCGGCTCTCGAATTATGGTGTGTGCCGGTGCTTGGCTCCGAGCCCCCATCTCTCATCTGGCTTCCGTGTAGCCGCTGCCCCAGGGGATGCTGGGGAACATCTGGCTGACGGCTTGCTCTCTGGAAAGCCTCATCCCTCCGGGAGAGGGAGGCTCCTTGCTGGGTCCAGCCCCGGAGCAGTGCTTGGAGACACGGTTTTCTCCCGGAGCCCGGGCCCTGGGAACGAGAGCTCTGTCCTGGGCTGCGGCCCCAGCCCAGGCTGCTAAATCCATTTCCCAGCCCCGTTCTCAGGGCCTTCCAGAAAGGCCATTTTGACCCCAGGTGAGGCAGCTTCCAGAGGAAGCCCCATAGAATCCAAGGGTCCCAGGAGCTCAGTACTGGAAGCTTCCCCATTAGACCGGACGTGCCTTAGGGGCAGGGACTGACTTTCTCCAGCTCTGGGCACTTAGCACAATGTCCGGCATGGAGTTTATTGAATGAATAAATGAAATCAGAGCCTGCCCTCCAGGAGCCTGCGGTCTATCGCTTAGCCAACCCATCACCAAGCAGGATTTAAATATGGCGGTCATCCAGGCTCTGATTGACGATCTCCAGGAATGGGGAACTCATGAGCCTTGGAAAACCCCCCAACAGTGTGGGTTCAAATCCCAGCTCCAATGCTGACCACTCAGTTGACTCTGGGAAATTCCTGGCAGATCAGAGCCTTCGGGACTCTAAGAGACCCGAGACATGATGCGGGCCGGCCCTTTTACAGCACACATGTAGACACTGAAGGCCAGAGAAGGGAAGAGACTTGTGCCATGGGGGGCAGGGTAGCCCAGCGGAAAGAGCATTGATTCTAGGGTCAGAGGACCTGCGTCTAAACCCCCAACTCTGACCCTTACTAATGGTGTATCCTTGGGGAAGCTGGTTAACCTCAGTTTCCTCATTATTAGATAATTCCTCATTGTTTCCTGTGAAATAATGTTAGCCTCGATGATCCAGGAAAGTCTCTTCTTTAATTCTACGTCTGTGGCACCCTTTGCACAGCTCTAACCTGAGTCTTGCTGAGCCTCAGTTTCCCCATCTATAAAATTGGAAAATTAAAAACCCTAAATAGGGACACTTTAGACCCCAATGCCCTACGGCTCCCTCCTGTCATGGATGGTGGCAGCCATCCCCCTCTGGGACCCTTCTGATTATAGGGAAGCTTCCTCTCCAGCCTCCCCTGTCCGAGTAGGACGCTCTCCCAACGTTTGCCTCTCTCCCCATATCTCTGTTATTAGTCAGAATGTCCTCATCTTCAAACCAGATGGAGAATGCATGAGAGAGCCTGGAAGTGGGAATGCCGCCGGGACCTCGGGGTCTCTGGGAAGGAGCAGATGGTCGGGCACCAGAGCCAGAGGAAGGATGGGGGCCGGCCCCTCCCCATGGCTCCCACAGCCCATCGGAAACAAGCCACGTTGACACTTGGCTTCAGGATGCTCCAGGTCAAAGGATGCTCTCGCCCCGGGCCCAGGAGACTCATAGGATTGTTCTCAGCTGGGCTCCTCGCTGGACTCAGAGGCCAGCCTAAGTGTGGGAGTCCAGGCACTAGTACAGAAAGAGGGCTAGATCGGGAGGCAGAAAACCCGAGTTCAAGACCATCTCTATTAATCATGACTGTGAGCAAGTCCCCTGACCTCTGTGGGCCTCTGTTTCCTCTCCTATAAAAAGAGGGTGTTGGATGAGGCGCTCTCTAAGAACCCCGACACCTCAGAGAGATGTATTACACACATGCCTACTTTAAATATTCCAAACTCAATTATTTCATCTCCCATCTCCAAGCCTTTGCAAATGGCTGTCTCCCCCATCAGGAACACCTTCGCTCCTCACCTCTGCCTCTTGGAATCCTCAGCTCAAGGGCCCATCCTACAAGAAACATAATTCCTCCCTTTCCCCCAACTTTAGCAGTTAAAATCTGTCTTTGCTTTTGTATTATACTGTAATTTTTTTTGGTATAGAAGTTGCTTTCTCCCAGTCGCTGTCCTGGAGAAGAGAAGACTCAGGGGCATCCAGCAGCTTCTTCAGGAATTCGAAGACTCACACCCAGAGACGCCACCGAGAGCAGAACTAGTTGGGGGGGAGCAAATTTAGGCCCAGTGTAGTGGAACTTCCCTGACCAAGAGAGACATCCAAAAGGGGAGAGGCCTGCCTAAGGTGGAAGGGTTCCCCATCCCTGGAGGTCTTTAGGTGGAGGCTGGAAGGCCACCCATTGGGGGTGCCGGAAATGGGGAGAGAGCAGCTCTTATACTGCTATAAATTGTATTAGATGTCTTGGAGCTCTTTTCCAGCTCTGACAGTCTATGCTGCCCTCCCTCCATCTCTCTCTTTCTTCATCACTATCTTTTTCTCTTCCTTTCTTCCTTCTTTCTTAATTTCCCTCCTTTTACCTGTCTTTTCTTCTTTCCTTCCTTCCTATCTTCTCTTTTTATTTTTCTTGTGTCTTTCTTCCCTCCCTTTCTCCCTCCCTTCCTCTACTCCCTCCCTCCTTCCCTTCCTTTCTTCCCTCCTTCTTTCCTCCCTTCCTCCTTCCCTTCCTTCCCTCTTTCCTTCCTTCCTTCCTTCCTTCCTTCCTTCCTTCCTTCCTTCCTTCCTTCCTTCCTTCCTTCCTTCCTTCCTTCCTTCCTTCCTTCCTTCCTTCCTTCCTTCCTTCCTTCCTTCCTTCCTTCCTCCCTTCCTCCCTCCCTTCCCTTCTTCTTTCCTTCCTTCTTTCTTTCCCTCCTTCCTCCCTCTCTCCTTCCCTTCCTTCCTTCCTTCCTTCCTTCCTTCCTTCCTTCCTTCCTTCCTTCCTTCCTTCCTTCCTTCCTTCCTTCCTTCCCTCCCTCCCTCCCTCTCTTCCTCCCTTTTTTCTTCTGCCTTTTCCTCCTTCCTTAAAATACACATACCCCCCTTCCCCAACACCTGGACCCTCAGAGCACCCACACAATAATGAGGAAGGAGCTGATCCCCGTCTTCTGGATTTCCTCTTGTTCTCTATCCACTGATGGAACAGGGCTAAGTCTAGGATCCAAGAAGCTCAATTGTCAACTGGCCAGTGAATAGGATCCTAGAATTTAGAAGTGAAAGGGACGTCAGAGGTCATCAAGTCCAACCCCGTAGAGGGAAACCAAGGCTCAGAGATGGGAAGGTGCTTGCTTGATGTCCCAGAGAAAACAAGGTTCTAGAACGCAGACGACTGAGCTCTGACTTGAGAAGCCTAGCTAGTGTCCTCCGGCCTCAAAGGAGCAAATGCCAGCTCACCGCTTGTCCTTTAAAGCCTTGCACAAGCTGATTTCCCCCATCTTTTCATGGCTCACACTCAAACAAAATGGCAGCCTTCCCGGCAGGTGGCCAGAGCCAATATTCCATCCACCTCCTACCTCCACACCTTTGCCTGCTCTGGCTTTGGCTTTTGGAACTCCCTTCCAGGGTCAGTTCAAGAGCCACCTTCCTGCTTCCTCTGTCTCTTCATGCCAATGCCACATCCCCAGTCATCCGAGCTTTAGTGGGCACATATTTTTGCCTGCTCATGGAGGATAGAGACATTTCAGTCTTTATCTAGGAGCTAGCAGAGGGCCTGGCATGCAGTTGGGGCCTCAGAAGCAATTGTTGACTGATTGGCTTCAAAAATGTCCCCCGATTTTATAGGGGAAGAAGCTGAAGTCCAGGGAAATAAAGTGTAGTCCAAAGGGGGAGAGGCAAGGCTGGGCTGAGGTCCCACATCATCTGACTTAGAACTGGCCAGATGGGGCAGCCAGGAGATGGGAGGTCCTGGGTTCAAACATGACCTCAGATACTTCCTAGCTGCGTGACCCTGGGCAAGTCACTTAACCTCCATTGCCTGGTCCTTACCACTCCTCTGTCTTGGAAATACTTAGGATCGATTTTAAGGCAGAAGGTAAAGTTAAAAAAAAAAAAAGCAGTCAGATGGTCCACAGGATAGAATGCAGGACTTGAAGTCGGGAAGACCTAAGCTTTGATCCTGCCTCGGGGATTTACTAACTGTGTGACCCTAGGCATGTCACTGATCCCATCCAAGCCTCAGTTTGCCCATCAAATCTGTGATTCCAAGGACTTGGACCCCAGACCACTGAGTCAGACAACTTCCTGAGCTTGTGGGATGCTCATAGGCCTGTTCTTGGGGCTTGAGGAGGCCTGGAAGACTTGTCTCTCTAAGCACCTAACAGCGTGCCCCAGGTAGTGATGCCTCTTCCTGTCCTCCTGTCCAAGCCTCAGGCTTTGGCCGTTGCAAAGCTGTCAGAATGCCAGGAGTGAGTCAGCCCGTGAGGCCGCTGCCTGCTGGGTGACTTCAGCTCCCGCTACTTCCTGCCATCAAAGGTCCAAGGCGGAGCTGGCCACCAGGTTTCCTCTGGGAAGGAGGCCGAGGAAAACCTTTGGGGGGTCCGGTGTGTCCCCACCCTAGTCTGGGAGCTTCTCCCATGTGTCAAGAATACAGAAGGTGTTTTCTGGTGTGGCAGGACGAGGCCGGTCGTCTCCTCTGCAGAGGGCGGGGGGCACCAGGCTCCCACAACCGAGACTCTGACTGCCCCAGAATCGCCAAAGTCTTTCTTAGGGTCCCTTTTTTTGTTGGAGACCCATCATCTACTCGTAGCTGAATGCCACAGAGGACAAAGCCCTGGGCCCTCAGGAAGATCTGAGTTCAAACCTGGCCTCAGACACTGCGTAACTCCAGGCAAGTCACATCACTGCTGTCTGCCTCAGTTTCCTCAACTGTCAAATGGGGATAAAAATAGCACCTACCTCCTAGGGTGCCTGTGAGGATCAGATGAAGTGAGAATGAAGAAATGCTTAGATTTGGATGAGCCGGTTACCCCGGAGGCCCCTTTTCTGACTCTGGTTCTCCGGTCCTGCCCCGGCTCTCCTTTGTCCTCCCCGGGTCCTTGTGCCCTGTCCACGTGCCACATCCCACTCCCACCCAAGGCCGAATGGGAGCTCTTTGAAGGGAGGCTCTGGTTTGCCGCCTTCTTATCCCTAGCCCCACAAACAGCTGGAGCTTAATAAATGCTGGCTGCATGGGTGGATCCAACTAGAACCCTTCCCATGCTTCCACCTCTGCCAGCCAGGATGGAAGAGGGCACTGTCATTGCTGCCCCCTGACCTGAGCCAGGCAAGCGCTCCTTCTGGGGAAGGGACAAGGTGACCCCAGGAGGCTGCTTCCCCCTGTTCCAGGCTGTGCGTTCTGGGCTCCCGGCAAGAACAGGTTTTTCTGGTTCCTGCTACACACACAGAGCTCCATCCCCAGCTCCATCAGGCTGGGAAGTGGCCCCGATGGGCCTTGCTGAGCCCAGCCCACTGGAGAAGCTGCAGCAGCAGGAAGGATGAGCTCATGGGCCGGCTGAGGTGGAACTGGGGTGCCGGGGGCATTCCTGCCGAGCTTGCAGGGGATCCTGGACTCAGCCAGGCAGATGACACCCCCAGCCCTATCTCAGAGGCTCCCTGGGGTGGGCAGCCCTCTGACCCTGAGAGCGGGTCAGAGAGAGGGCTGGGAAGGACTTAGAACAGAGAACAGGGACGGGGCTTAGAACAGGGGGTGCCAGGACTGGGAGGATGCTTAGAACATAGAACAGGGGGCTTCAGGGCTGGGAGAACAGAAAGGACCTCAGACCATCTATTTTGCCCCTCCTCTCCAGTCCACACAAAATA
Source organism: Monodelphis domestica (assembly GCF_027887165.1). Lineage (NCBI taxonomy): Eukaryota > Metazoa > Chordata > Mammalia > Didelphimorphia > Didelphidae > Monodelphis > Monodelphis domestica. Next base: position 19,267,531 of record NC_077229.1, on the reverse strand, counting down.
GCCATTATGCAGAAGAGGGAAACGAAGGCCCAGAATATAAGTGAGTCACTCCAAGGCAAGTAAGCAGCCCTGGCAGAGCTGGACTTGGGACTCTGTTCTCCTGACCAGGAGTTGGGAACCTCCGTGGCTCCCTGTCCTCGGGGGTCCAGGTGTGTTGGGGGGGGGGGTTCCTGCCAGGGCTCTGAGCTGTGTTCTGGGTGCTGGGTGCAGGACTTCTCTCCCCTATTTCCCCCCAGGGCCCCGTCCTGCTCCCAAGGTGGGTGGTGGCCGTGACTCACAGATTTGGCCCAGGCTGGATTTGTAAAATATTTATTTTCAAATGTTTGGGTTTGAGCAAAATATTGTAATTGGCCGACTGGCGAATTCCCATCCATCCTTCCATCCTCCCCTCCGTCTCTCCCTCTCTGGAAGGGGCTCCTGAGCCCCAGTGTCTGCCCTCTTCCTCCCCCAATATCCCTCCCTCTCCTCCCTTCCTTCCCCCCAGCTCTTCCTTGGCCTCAGATACCTCAAGGCCGCCTCCCGGCAGGGAGAGGACACTGGGGGTTCAGGTCCTCTGGAACGGGGTCCCTGCTGCGCCCCTGAGATGCACAGGACTAGGATTTAGAGCTAAAAGGAATTTGAGGGGTTCTAGTCCAACTCCCATATTTAAAAAAAAATCATTGGGGGCAGCTGGGTAGCTCAGTGGATTGAGAGCCAGCCCTAGAGACGGGAGGTCCTAGGTTCAAATCTGGCCTCAGCCACTTCCCAGCTGTGTGACCCTGGGCAAGTCACTTAACCCCCATTGCCTAGCCCTTACCACTCTTCTGCCTTGGAGCCAATACCCAGTATTGACTCCAAGACGGAAGGTAAGGGTTTAAAAAAAAAAAGTCATTGATAGGAAGGGAACCACATTTATTTGGTACCTACTATGTACCAGGTACTGAGCTCAGTGCTCCTCTTTTTTTAAACCTGGACCATCTATCTTAAAATCAAGGCTGTGTATTGGTTCAAGGCAGAAGAGCAATAAGGTCTGGGAGGAAAGTGGATACGAAGAAATATAAAGGGCTTCCCTGGAATACCAAAAGTCAATTATCTAGCTGAGAGACCTTGGGCAAGTCACTTAACCCCCACTGCCTAGTCCTTCCTGCTCTTCTGCCCTAGATCCCATATTTAGTAGGTAAGAGTTTTAAAAAGTCAATTGTGTAACTCAAAATTTTAATTCAACAAACATTTTAAAAGTACCTACTATGGGAATCGTGCGTCGGCTATGGGAGAGGTGGTGGGAAGGGGGTGGGGGGGAGGAAAAGAAAATGATCTTTGTTTCCAATGAATAATGTTTGGAAATGACCAAATAAAATAATGTTTAAAGTGAAAAAAAAAGAAGCAAGGAAAAAAAAGTACCTACTATGTGCAAAGCACCATGTTGGGCACAGAGAACAAAGGCCAAAAGGAAAGGATCCCAGCCTTCCAAGAATTCACAGTGCATCAGGCTATTGAATACTCAAGTGGGGTGTCTTATAAAGTAGTGAGTTCCCTGTCACTGGTGGTCTCCAAAAGGTTAGGGAGACTCAGCCTTCAGGCAAGCATTAGAGAAGGCAAACTCTGAAGTCCCTTGTTATGCTCTTATCCTTTGACACAGAAGATATCCAGACACATACATCTCTAACATTTTATGTTCTACAACCCTCATTTTACAGGTGAGAAAACGGAGATTCAGAGCAGTTCAATATCTTATCTCAGGTACACAAAGAGGCAAAACAGTCTCTGGGCCTCAGAAAGGCAATGACTACTGTCCCCATCATACAGATGAAAATACTGAGGTTCAGAGTAGTTATAGCGTCATTGTTACAGCTAGCAATATTATCACTTGCTCTTTTCTACAGTCTTCATAAAAGAGAGGGAAGGAGGAAAGAAGAAAGGAAGGAAAGAAGGAAGGAAGGAAGGAAGGAAGGAGGGAGGGAAGGAGGGAGGGAAGGAGGGAGGGAGGGAGGGAGGGAAGGAAGGAAGGAAGGAAGGAAGGAAGGAAGGAAGGAAGGAAGGAAGGAAGGAAGGAAGGAAGGAAGGAAGGAAGGAAGGAAAGAAGGAAGGAAGGAAGGAAGGAAGGAGGGAGGGAAGGAGGGAGGGAAGGAGGGAGGGAGGGAGGGAGGGAGGGAAGGAAGGAAGGAAGGAAGGAAGGAAGGAAGGAAGGAAGGAAGGAAGGAAGGAAGGAAGGAAGGAAGGAAGGAAGGAAGGAAGGAAGGGAGGAAGGGAGGCAGGAAGAGAGGAAAGAAAGAAGGGAGGGAGGGAGGAAGTGGATGATGCTCCTCAGACCCCTCCAGTCTAGTCCTAGAGCAGCCCTGGCCCAACCCATCCCCTAGTTGTGCCAGAGGTGATTGAGCCCCGGTTCCCCGTTTCTCCCAGCTGGGCCTCTCCCTGTACATCCCGGCAGCCTGACACATTCGTCTTTCAGGTGCTGGCGGGAAGACAGGAGGTGAACACAACTGACCCCGAGAGGGGGCAGGGTGGGGCTGGGCCCTGGGGTGGGGGTGAGGCTGGGCCCCGGGGGTGGGGGTGGGGCTGCAGGTGGGGTGGGGTTGCGGGGCAGCATCCTGCAGCCTCCCTTTTCCTGGGCCCTTTGCTGGGCTTGGCAGCCTGGGCGTGGCCCAATCTCTGGCCCCAGGGCTCTCGGCTGGTGTCTTGGGCGCTGGGGGAGAGGATGGGCCCCTGGTTAGATCCAGGGCATCCTCGACTGCCAGTTCAGCTCATTCCACTTAACTTGCAGTGTTTGCTGACCTCAAGCCGGGTGTCTGCTGCCTTTGAGGAAAGCGTTTTCACTTTTTCAGTGGGTGAGAAGGGAAGCTGAGAAGGGGCACCCCCGCCCCCAGCTGGCACATGCCAGCTCCTCCACCTCGCCCCTGGCACATGCCATCCTTCCGGATTAGTGGCCAGAGGTCCTGAGTTCCAATCCTGCTTGAGGCTCACATTTGGTCCCCGGGGCAGAGAAGGGGTTGGACCAAATGGAAGCTCAGCTTAACGCCTGGCCTAGCGTTAACCTAATTACTAACTAAACTAACCTGATTAGTGCTGCCTGCAATCAACCCACAGCAGCCAGCAGCTATTCCTCTGGCCTCGAGGCTGGCACTGCCCCAGCCCGGCTTGCTCTTGCCTCTGCACCAGCCCCTGCAGCTCGCCCCATCCAGGCACTCTAGGACAGCAGCTGGGTCAAAGAAGGAAAGGAAGAGGGAGGAGTCAGAGAAAGGGAACTCAGCTGGGAACAAAGGGGAGAGAAAGAGAAAGGCAGAGGGAAGGAGCAGGGAGCTCAGCTGCCGCCCCACGGCCACCTCAGCCAGCCTCCCTCCACGCCCGGCGCTTCTCAGGCTCCAGCAGTGAGTTGGGCCCCCGGCAGGTCCGTGCTGGCTGACTCACGAAGGCGAAAGGGGTGGGTAGGGCGAGGGGAAGAAGGGAGGAGTGGAGGACTACAACCCCCAGGAAACTGTGCGCCAAGCAGGCGGGTCAAATCTCAGAGGGAGGAGTCGGGTGATGGGCGTGGCCCAAAATTGAATCGAGCCAACCGCGAGAGGGAAACAGCGGCGGTGGGTGGATCGGGGAGGCGGATTGGCGGCGGAGGCCGCCGAGGGGTGGCCTGGGGAGGGGCCTTCGGAGCCGGGCTCCGGACGGGTGGGGCGGGTGGTTAGTGTCCCGGAGAGACGGTCGCAGAGAGGGCGTCTGAGGGAGAACCGAACGCTGTCTGAGCGAGCTGAGGAGTGGAGCGACGAGCCGGTGCATGGGCCTGGGCGTGCTGGCCTGCGCGGGCCGCCGAGCCCAGGTGGGTGTGCGAACGGCTAAAGCGGGCGCCGGCTCCGCAGCCGGCGCCAGAGGGGAGGGACCGCGTAGACCCAGACGGCATAGATGTGCCCTGGGGCGGGAAGTGGGGTGGTGGTGGCCAGGACCACGTAGACGAGATCTGGGGGATGGCAGGACCCCGTAGACGGGCTCTAGGGGACAGCCAGACTGCATAGAGGGCCCCTGGAGGGCAACAGGACCCCGTAGACGGACCCTAAGGGAAGGCAGGACCTTGTAGACGGACCCTGGGGCACGACAGGAATACATAGATGACTCCTGGGAGGTAGATGGACCCTAAGGGAAGGCAGGACCTTGTAGACCGAACCCCTGTGAGGCAATCGAAAGGTGCTGGTGGACTGAGCCGCCTAGACAAGATTGGAGGAGAAAGGACTGCCTAGACGGCTGAAGGCGATGGCTGGTCGGGGGAGAGAGCAGAGCCTCATATCCCAGGTTCCAGGGAGAGGACAAGGGCACCAAAGGCCGGGCAGGGGAAGGACTGTGTAGACATGTCCTGGGAGGAGGGGGCTGAGCCCCCCAGGCTGGTGAGAACGAGGAGGCTCCTGGGGGGGCCATAAGGAGGGGTGATGGTACGGGGCACCCAGTGGGCAGCCTGGACAGGCCAGGGCTGGGGTCTGAAGAGAGGGAAGGAGCCCCACCCCCAGGGTCCCACAGAACAAGGGGTTCCAGGGACCCTGCAGGCTGACCCTCTGCCCTGGCAGGTCCTCCCTCCAGACGCTGCCGCCAGGGGAGGCCAGGACCCACTTTTAGGACAGAGGACAAACCCTGCCCAGCTCCCAGGCACCCCACCCCCACCCCTGCCCCACATGGCAGCGGCTCTCACACCCACACACTGAGGGCTTCCTGGGAAAGAGGGCCACCTACCTCGGACAGGAGGTCCGCCCAGGCCGGGCACCTGTTAGCCAAGTGTGCAGCAGGGCGGGCCCGGCTGCCAACGTACTTGCCAAGAGACAGGGGCATGCCCGGTGACAGATTGGCTGGGGGCATGGGGCAGGGATGAAACGGGGCCTTTCTGCTAGGTCCCCCAAAGGGGAGAGGCAGGGGGCTGGGGGCATGGCTGTCTGGAGTAATTGGGGAAGATCTAACTGCAGATCAGAGGAGCTGGCATGGGGGGAGGAGCTCCCCAGGTGAGCCCCGCAGCTCATGACTGAGTCAGGGGCTCCAGCCCTTCTGTCTGGATAGCCAGACCCAGGATAGGTGGCACTCTTTCCCAGGAAGTCCTCCGTGTGTGGGGAGCTGCCAGCCACGTGGGATGGGGGGTGCCCGGGAGCTGGGAGGGCTGGGCAGGGTTTGTCATCTGCCCTAAAAGTGGGTGCTGGCCTCCCCTGGCGGCAGAGTCTGGAGGCAATGGAGGCTCCAAGGACCTGCCAGGCCAGGCCAGGCCAGGCCAGGCCAGGGAGGGGGTGGAAGGCATTGGAGGTCAGTGAACAGATTTGTCCTGAGGCCTTGTCCCCTCCACCAGTCAGGAGCTGTGTGGCCCTGAGCAGGCCAGTCTCCCTCTCTGGACTGAGATTCCCAATATACTGAATGCTGACTTTGACCTCGATGGTTTCTAAGGGCCCTTCTTACTCCAGCCTCCTCTAGTCTAAGGCCCCTTCTGAAAAAGCATCAGAGGATTTTAGGGTGAAAGGAAGCTAAGCCTGGAGCCCAGAAGACCTGGGTTCAAATCCTGATTCTAGCATTTACAAGCTATGTTCAGCCTCTGTTAATATCTGTAATCCTTACCTCATGAGACAAGTTGGGAGATTCAAGGAAAAACATGGATAGGAGGTCCCTTAGATCCTTGAGAGGATCCTTGACTGCTGCTGGGATCATTACTATGGGAGCCAGGGAGCCAGCTTCTCCAACATCCTTTCTAAATGTTGGGGAAATGGAGTCACACAGAGGGGAAGTGCCCTGTCCAAAGCCACAGAGGAGCAAGGAGATCTGGAATTCAGACCCCTTCCCACTTTCTTTGCTGTAAGCTGCGCTGCAGTTCTGGCATTCTGGGTTCTAAGGCCCCGCTTAGCTCTGACATCCTAAGATTCCTCTAGCTCTGACATTCCCTGTTCTGGATCCCTCTAGCTCTGATATTCCCTGTTCTGAGTTCCTCTAGCTCTGACATTCCTTGTTCTAAGGTCCCTCTAGCTCTGACATTCCTTGTTCTGGGTCCCTCTAGCGCTAACATTCCTTGTTCTGGGCTCCTCTCAGCTATGACATCCCCTGTTCTAAGGTCCCTCTAGCTCTGACATTCCTTGTCCTAAGATTCCTCTAGCTCTGACATCCCCTTTTCTGGGCCCTCTAGCTCTGACATTCCTTATCCTAAGATTCCTCTAGCTCTGACATTCCCTGTTCTGAGTTCCTCTAGCTCTGACATTCCCTGTTCTGAGTCCCTCTAGCTCTGACATTCCTTGTCTAAGGCCACTCTAGCTCTGACATTCCCTGTTCTGAGTCTCTCTAGCTCTGACATTCCTTGTCTAAGGCCACTCTAGCTCTGACATTCCCTGTTCTGAGTTCCTCTAGCTCTGACATTCCCTGTTCTGAGTCCCTCTAGCTCTGACATTCCTTGTCTAAGGCCACTCTAGCTCTGACATTCCCTGTTCTGAGTTCCTCTAGCTCTGACATTCCCTGTTCTGAGTCCCTCTAGCTCTGACATTCCTTGTCTAAGGCCACTCTAGCTCTGACATTCCCTGTTCTGAGTCTCTCTAGCTCTGACATTCCTTGTCTAAGGCCACTCTAGCTCTGACATTCCCTGTTCTGAGTTCCTCTAGCTCTGACATTCCCTGTTCTGAGTCCCTCTAGCTCTGACATTCCTTGTCTAAGGCCACTCTAGCTCTGACATTCCCTGTTCTGAGTTCCTCTAGCTCTGACATTCCCTGTTCTGAGTCCCTCTAGCTCTGACATTCCCTGTTCTGGGTCCCTCTAGCTCTGACATTCCTTGTCCTAAGATTCCTCTAGCTCTGACATTCCCTGTTCTGAGTTCCTCTAGCTCTGACATTCCCTGTTCTGAGTTCCTCTAGCTCTGACATTCCCTGTTCTGGATCCCTCTAGCTCTGATATTCCCTGTTCTGGGTCCCTCTAGCTCTGACATTCCTTGTCCTAAGATTCCTCTAGCTCTGACATTCCCTGTTCTGAGTTCCTCTAGCTCTGACATTCCCTGTTCTGAGTTCCTCTAGCTCTGACATTCCCTGTTCTGAGTTCCTCTAGCTCTGACATTCCCTGTTCTGAGTCCCTCTAGCTCTGACATTCCCTGTTCTGGGTCCCTCTAGCTCTGACATTCCTTGTCCTAAGATTCCTCTAGCTCTGACATTCCCTGTTCTGAGTTCCTCTAGCTCTGACATTCCTTGTCCTAAGATTCCTCTAGCTCTGACATTCCCTGTTCTGAGTTCCTCTAGCTCTGACATTCCCTGTTCTGAGTTCCTCTAGCTCTGACATTCCCTGTTCTGAGTTCCTCTAGCTCTGACATTCCCTGTTCTGAGTTCCTCTAGCTCTGACATTCCTTATCCTAAGATTCCTCTAGCTCTGACATTCCCTGTTCTGAGTTCCTCTAGCTCTGACATTCCCTGTTCTGAGTTCCTCTAGCTCTGACATTCCCTGTTCTGAGTTCCTCTAGCTCTGACATTCCTTATCCTAAGATTCCTCTAGCTCTGACATTCCCTGTTCTGAGTTCCTCTAGCTCTGACATTCCCTGTTCTGAGTCCCTCTAGCTCTGACATTCCCTGTTCTGAGTCCCTCTAGCTCTGACATTCCTTGTTCTTAGACCCATCCCAACTAAAACATTTTATGGGTTCTGAGTCCATGTGACCAATTGGGGACTTTTTTTCATTCATTGAAGGAACCCTGCTGAAGTGTCTTCTGAGGTCAGGTGCTCGGTTAGGTCCAGAATGGGCAATGCTTTCTGCCCCATCACCAAATGAAAGGCATGAGGACAGGCTGTGGGAGAGCCAACTCCATGAGATGGAGGGGTAGAGATGATGATGATGATGATGATAACAAGAGGGATTACATGGTGTTTTCATGTTTCCAAAGCATGTGGTATCAAACGATCTCGGTGGACCCTTCCAACAGCCTTTTGGGTGGGTGGCCCAGAGTTCCCCATTTAACTGATGATAATGCTGAGGCCTCTGGGAAGGGAGGGAGGGAGAGAGGGAGGAAAGAAGGAAGAATGGAAGGAAGAGAAGGATGGATAGACTGTGGGTTGGACAAGGTATGGGAGAGGAGGAATGAGCCATCCACCCCAGAAGAACTGTGGATGGAGTCTTTTCTCCTTGGCTCTGTCCCTAGCTTTGCCTCTCCTCAAGGCCCGATTCGGGTTTTGTTGTAGAATCTCCCAGGAGGGCCAAAGGGCTGGACTTCCGCAGCCAGCCTGGGCTGCTCCCAGCGTCATCCGTGAGAGTGACTGGAGCTTGGAGATAGTAAGATGGCAGATGAGGGTCTGGCCGGGCTGGATGAAGGAGCCCTCCGGAAGCTGGTGAGTGAGCGCGAGGCCCCTGGGCCCCTTGCCCTGGCCCTGTGGGCATACCGCATCCTTGTCCTTCCATCCTCCCCCATGGGCCGCTCGGTCAGAGAATGGCAGAGGCAGGTGGTGTCCCAGAGGCCACTCTTCTACAGTCTTCTTTCTCTTAGAGGGCTAAACTGAGGCTGGCTGAGAAAGGGCTTTCTCCAAGTCCTACAGTCAGGGAAAGTCCAAGGCTCTCATGACTTAGTGCTTGGGGATGGAGACTCCTAATCTTCTCCATGATCAGAGCTTATCCTCATCTAATCAAACCTCATAAGAACACCAAGAGTTATATAGGGCAGGTGACATCACCCCCATTGGACGGATGAAGAAACTGAGGCCCACAGAAACCCCACACAGTTAATTAAGGGCAGAGCTGTTCCTTAGAACCTGGAAGCCTTGATTTCTAGGGTGCTCTAGGAGCATAGGAGAAAGGCTTCCCCTTCTTTCAAAGAATGGAATTTGGGGGTTGGGGGGGTGGTTCTCCCAGCTAAGAATGTGGTTTCACTCGGTCAGCTCCAGAGCCCCTGTGGAATTTGCCTCCCTCTGTGCCAAACTGCAAAGGCCAGAGTGCTTTAGCCAGCCTGTGGCGGGCGGTCCTGACTCCCCCACCCCCTGATTAAACAGTAAAGAGTCATGGGACCTGCCCCAGGCAGGAGCAGGTGTGCTGCCCAGCCCTTGCTCCCCACCCCCACCCCAGAGACCCCAAGGGAACGGAGCTGTACTGGGCTGGCCAGACCTGAGGGCCCCAGAGGGACTGATGTCTTCCTCCCGGGTCGCCAGGGTCCCTCAGCCCAGGCTTAACTTGAGGCCCCTGACATGGGCTGCCCAGACACCTCCTACAGGTGGTCCAGTCCCAGGAGCATCCCGGCAAAAGCCCTAGTCCATGGCCAGCTCAGCCTCGTACACTCGTGTGGCCTTGAGAAAGGCCCCAAACCTCTCTGGACCTCCTCCTCTCTCAGCTGTAGAATGAGGGGTTGAGATTAGACAGAGCCTGACCCCCCTCCCAGATGTGGCATTCCCTGTTCTAGGCTCCCTCCCAGCCCTGACACCCCCTGTCCTAGGTTCCTTCCTAGCCCTGACTCCTCCTCCTGCTCTAGGCTCCCTCCCAGCCCTGACACCCCGTCCTAGGTTCCTTCCTAGCCCTGACTCCTCCTCCTGTTCTAGGCTCCCTCCCAGCCCTGACAGCCTCTGCTCTAGGCTCCCTTTGTTCTCTGACACCCCCTGTTCTAGGCTCCCTCCCAGCCCTGACAGCCTCTGTTCTAGGCTCCCTTTGTTCTCTGACACCCCCTGTTCTAGGCTCCCTCCCAGCCCTGACAGCCTCTGTTCTAGGCTCCCTCCCAGCCCTGACACCCCCTGTCCTAGGCTCCCTCCCAGCCCTGACAGCCTCTGTTCTAGGCTCCCTTTGTTCTCTGACACCCCCTGTTCTAGGCTCCCTCCCAGCCCTGCGCCCTCTCACCCATCCATTCATTCATATCTTCCTAGATGCATTGAGGATGTCTTTATTAGGCCAGGGGCTATGCTTGCTACTGGCCTCCCTGGGGAGACGAGACTCTTGTTTCATGTGGGGAGAAAGGAGGTGGCCCTTGGGGTATGAGAGAGGCCCAGGGGTGGAGTACGGAGTGGCAGACACCAGGGAAGGGGTCAGGGAAAACCGAGACTGGCAAGGAGCTAGTGGGGCTGGCACGAGGAGAGGATGCAGAGGGCCAGGAGCAGCCCCAACCCAGCCATGGTTTGCAGGAGGCTGAGGGCATCATGCTCCAGAGCCGTCAGGAAGTCGTCGCGCCTGGAGCCCTGCCAATGGCCAAATGAGGGCAGGAAGACGGGGTGGGGAGACACGATGCAGACCTCTAGTGAAGCGCGGCCAGGATGAGGATGGGGAAGGGGTCGGGGCCGGCATGCATGATGTAGGTGAGCAGCCTGGTCCGTGGGGGCTCCACAGTCCATAGCCTCGAATGCCAGAATCAGCCCTCTTCCTTGGCCCCCTCAAAGTCCCTGGCCTCCATCCTGCCGGACCACTTGCCATTTCTTTGTCCAGACAAGTGTGCGAGAGGTGAAGCTAGCACTTGGGTTTGGGGGTCGAGCCCCTCAGAGCGTGCCCCCCCCCCAGGCTCTAGTTCTCCTGGTTCCTTCTCACTCGTGGGGTATCTCCGTCCTGCTTTCTTTGCTTCTCTCATCAGAATAGAAGTCCCTTTAGGCGGGGGTCTGGCATACAGGAGGGGCTTAATGGATGTGTGCCGATTAGCTCGTCGTCTCCTAGCTCTTCGGAATTCTTGAGCAGGGCAGGGTAGTCTTGTCATCTCCCGGCGGGTCACTCCCCCTGGGCCATTAGGCTCCAACCCAGATTTTGGTACTCAGCCCAGGATGACCTGGTAAGCACTGTGGCCTGGGGAGGAGGTGACTGGCCCCTGGGGTGGTCAGGGAGGGCTTCTGCCCGGAGAGGACTTCAGACTGGGGCAGAGACTGGCAGAGACTGGCACGAGAAGAGGGGAATGAGAGCTTCCTGGCGAGGAAAGACTTGGAGGTGGGAGAGTTGGGGGAACAAGGGAGGAGGAAGAAGACTCTGTAGGGTCTCCCAGACTGAGAGTCTCCCTCCCCCTGAGGGTCTGTCAGGGTTGGGCCTGGAGTGGGGCCCCCCACCAAAGCCTAGATTTACAGCTGGAAAGGGACCTGGGTTAGGGTCCATGGACAGAGGGCTGGATTTGGACTCCATGGACTTGGGATTGGGTTCCTCCTTTGTCCAGAGAGGGGGTGGCTATAGTTGGGCCTTGAGGTCCTTTCTGGCTGGGCCAGTGGAGTCCTTCCTAGGACCCTCCCCTCCGGGCAGGGCTTTCTTGTTCCCCTCTCAGTGGTCAGGCCAGCCTGGTGCTAGAGACCAAATATCTGGTTTGAATTGGGTCAGCTGGAAGGAGGGAGGGATGGACAAACAGATAGATGGATGGACAGATGGATAGATGTGGACAGATGTATGTATGTATGTGTGTGTGTGTATGGATAGACATGGACAGATGTGTGGACGGACAGATGTGTGGACGGACAGATGTGTGGACGGACAGATGGATGGATGGATGGATGGATGGATGGATGGATGGATAGGTGGATAAGTGGATGGATGGATAGGTGGAGGGATGGAGAGACAGATGGATAGATAGATGGATAGATGTGAACAGATGTATGTATGTATGGATAGACATGGACAGATGTGTGGACGGACAGATGTGTGGACGGACAGATGGATGGATGGATGGATGGATGGATGGACAGATGGATGGATGGATACGTGGATAAGTGGATGGATGGATAGGCGGAGGGATGGAGAGACAGATGGATAGATAGATGGATAGATGTGGACAGATGTATGTATGTATGGATAGACATGGACAGATGTGTGGACGGACAGATGTGTGGACGGACAGATGTGTGGACGGACAGATGGATGGATGGATGGATGGATGGATGGATGGATGGATGGATAGGTGGATAAGTGGATGGATGGATAGGCGGAGAGATGGAGAGACGGATGGATAGATAAACATATGGACGTGTGGATGAATGGATGGATGGACAGATGTGTGGGTGGATGGACAGACTGACAGAGAGGGGGCAGTGGCCACTCTCCCTTTCTCCCTCCTTCCCCATCCCTCACTTCTTTCCTCCTTCCTCATCTCTGCCCCTTCCGATGGGAAGATCGGAAGAGGGGCAGAGATAGGCTGCTCTGTGTCCCGTCCCAGGGCACGTGGGGGCACTGCTGGGGGAGGGGAGGTGTCTCAGGCCCCTCTTTCCTGCCTTGGCACAAGGATCCAAGCTTTCTCCTGGCTGCTCCTTGGCTCCCGCCCCGGCCAGGGGCCCTGGGAGAAGACAAGGCCATATAAGGGAAAGTCTGCTCCTGGGCCACCGCTCAGCACCGGGGCTCCTGTCCCCCCTCCTGGGCCTGTGGCCCCTCAGCCTCCCTGCTTTCCCAGGCTTCCCCAGGACCGCTGCGCCCCCTCCCCGCCTGCCCCTGGCCCTCCAGCCGGAGGTTTGGGTTCTTTCAGCCCCTTCCTGTTTCCTTCCCACACATTCCTGAGGGCTGGGCTGGGGGCTGCACGTGGCAACAGCTGGGCCTGGGATGGGCTGCGGATTGCAGCTGGGGCTGCCAGGGGCGGGTGGGGGATGCCGGGGACCAGAAAGGGCCTGCGCAGCCTCCCAGCCTCCTGCCTCAAGAAGCCCCCCCCCCCCTTTCATCATGCCCTCTCTCAGCTTGGGGAGGGAGGGGGGCACACTGGCCCCGCCCATGAACATTCCCTCCTTGGGGAGGCGGAGCTGAGCCAGAGGCTGCCTGAAAGCGCCCCCAGGAGAGAGGGGGGGAGGGAGGAGAGCTCCTAAGGGCTGGCAATGGGCCTGAAGTGACTCTCCCAGGTCACCCAGCGAGGACCTGTCTGAGGCCAGACTGGAACCCAGGACCTCGAGGCCTGGCTCCATCCACTGAGCCTCCTCGATGCCCCCCAGGCCTTGGTGGGTTACACCAGGAGGCTAGCCTGCTTGGCTGTGCCCACAGGGCGGCCCGTGCTAGGCCTGAGGATCCGGAGCCAGAGCGGGCTGTCCCCCAGCACCCACGGGGCCCTTCTGTGGCATTTACATGCGTTCAGGGAGACAAGGTGGCGGACCAGCAAGGCTCGGCCCTGGCCCTGGGTCGCAGCCCTGTCTGGAGTACTTGGCCGAGTCATTGCACCCCGCAGGCCTCGGTTTCCGCCCCCTGTGAAATGAGAAGGCTGCCCGGGAGAACAGGGTTCCGTTCCTGTCTCCCCTGGCCCAGGCCTGCCCTCCTCTGGGCCTCGGTCTTCTCCTCTGTAGAATGGGGGAAGAGCCTGTGGGGAGGGCCTGGGGGAGCCGCTATCCTGTCTTCTTCTTTCCTCCCCGGCTGGCTGGGGTGGTTCCAGTTGGCTGGAGGATTTGCTCTCCTGAGGCCTAGGAAGCCCCCAGCAGACAATAGCCCTTTGTACTCCCCTTGTTGACTCATTAACCATCTCTGGCTCAGGCAAGAGGGGAGCCCTGGGAGGAGAGAGCAGGGCGGCCCCCCACAGCCTCCAGCCTGGCCAGGGCGCTTAGAGATCCTCCAGGGCGGGCAGAGGAAGCTCCTGGGGGCGGCCAGTGGGGATGCCTGGGCTCTGGCTCTTCGTGGCGGGGAGAGGGGCCCGGGCTCTGAGGCCTCCGCCTGTCCACCTTGCGCCCATTTCCCCTCCTCAGTGGTTTCCTTGGGCCGCCTCTGGCTTTTATTTTCTGACCCAAGAAGGGTTAAGGCTCCGGCCAAGATGGAGGCCAGGACGTATTAGTGACCCAGCTGGCAGGGAGGAGAGGCGGGCAGGATGCCCGGGAGAGCCCACAGCTTGCCCCTCCCCAGTGGGGAGGAAGGCGTCCCGGTGCCTTGGGGATTGAGCCGGCCCCTCCACTCCGGCCTCCAGGACCAGGGCACCCCTCTGCCCCATGACCCAGACCTGGCACCCCAGCTCCCACCCCTGGGGTGGGCCAGGGTCTTCTGCCCATGACCAGTCTCCCCTTCCCTCCTCTCATTCAGGAAAGTGGCAGCACCCCCAGGAGCAGGCTGGGAGAAGGCCCCCTGGGGAGAGGGTGGGGATGCCAGCTCCCCCTGTCCCCCTTGGGCTCCCCCCCAGAGGGGGGATAAGGAAACTGAGGCCCGAGGCCACACCTTGAGGGCCTGGCAGTGCCAGGAGAACCTGGCTCTCCCTCAGGCACATCCTTCCCTTCTCCCTCATAGCCCTAACATCATCTGTTCCCTGGCCCCTCCCGGCCTGACACCCCTCATCCTAGAGCCTTGAAGGAGGGGCCTCAGAACAGGGGGGCCTTTAGAGCTGTGGCAGAGCTGGAGAGAACCAATCAAGTAGCAAGGAGGGGGGGAATTTCAGCACTTCCTGTGTCCTTTAAGATCTGCCTTCCTGTGACCCTCAGGACCCCCTCCCCCCTCTGGAAGCTGCAGACTGGATGGATGTTCTTATCCTTCTTTTACAGAGGAGGAAACCGAGGCTTGGGGGGAGGGACTTCCCTGTGTGCCTGCCTCTAACCCCAGACTTTACAGGAGGGGGACTGAGGCCCTGAGGAGAGCCCCTCCCAGGGCAGGCCGCTCCTCTGTGTCTGAGCCTGGAGGAAATGGTCCTGGGCTGGGAGTCCTTCCTGTTCAACACCCCTCCCCTCCCCCGCCTCAGGAAGCTGGGGGATGGCCGGGCCCCCAAGGTCAGGGCTCATCTTGGGGGCCCAGAGAGACCCTTGTCTGGGCCTTGACTGCATTCCAGCCCTCTGGGCCCCCCCAGCCCCCTCCTGGCCTGCCTTCCAGGTGAGGAGGCGGGGCCGGACCTCCCCTGCGGATGGAGATAGTCCTTGGCCCGCCCCCCCCTTCCTCTGGGGATGAGGCTCCGGCCCCAGGCCTGCCAGAAGAGAGGCCGAGGCTGCCCCTTCCTGGTGACCCGCTCTTCCTGCCCCTCTCCCTGTGGCTCTTCCCTCTTCCTCTCTGTCCCCCTTTCCTGCCTCATCCCGGCCCGGCGCCTCCCAGGCTCCTGAGGCCTCCGCGGACTTCCTTCAGCCCATCCCCTTCAGGTAGGGATGCCGGACCTGCGACCGGGATCAGTGGGGGAGACCCCGAGGAGGCCTCTCAGGAGGCCGTTTCCCAGAATTGGGGGAGCCTGCAGGGTCCATTTCCTCTCTCTCAAGCCCCCATCCTTCCACATTTGGGATAGAGGAAAGAGCCCCAACTCCCAGCTCTGACACCCCCATTCTAAGCCCTGGCACCCCTTTCTAAGCTCCCAGCTCTGACAACCCCTCTAAAATTAGATAATCATCTCTGCCTTTCCCTAAAAATGTATCTGAGGCCATGAAGGCAGTGGCAGAGGGAGACAGGAAGGCCTGGGTTCAAATGTGGCCTCAGACCCAGACCAGCCATGTGACCCCGGGCAAGTCTCTTACTCTGTGGACCTCAGTTTCTCCACTCTGTAAAATGGGGGGGGGGGACTCGTTTGGTCTCAAGAGGTCTGTGCGTCAGGCCCCTGGGCCGGCCACTTGCCGCTCTGGGCCTCGGTTTCCCCTTTTGTAAAAGGAGGGCACAAGATGCCGTGGGCTGTTTGACCTGGCACAAGCCTTGAGAGTCTGGTCTCTGTGGATCCCCCAGCTCGGGAGCACGATGCCAGATCCATGGTGGGGGTCCGAGCCTTTGTGACCCTCAGGGACCCCAGAGTTGGGGTAGGGCTTCCTGAGCCAGGAACCCCCCCCCCCCCATCCAGATCTCTGATCCAGCCTCCAGGGGTTTCCCTGAGCTGGGAACAGCCGCCCTGGGAGCTCCCCCAGGACCCACCCCAGAGCCCTCTGGGCTCCGGCTCCAGCCTCCCTGGTCAGGCCCCAGAACCAGCCTCAACACCTTCCTTTCACTTGAGCCAGGCTCCCTGGGATGTCGGGGCCTCAGACCCAAGTCCCTCGGCCCTCTCCCCTTCCCCAAAGAGCCAGGAGGTCAGGCAGGGCCAGTCTGCAATAACGTGTGTGGCCCTGCTCTCCAGGGCGGGCCTCCATTTCTTTAAAATGGCCATCATCAGCCCAGCGACCCCTCCTGATCGGAGAGCTAGTCTGGGCCTGGAGGACTCCCTGACATTCTGTGACCCGGCACGTGGCCCCGGGGTCAGCACGGCACGTGAGAGCGTGGGGGGCCACACAGGCTGCCCATTGTGTGCCAGGCACCAGGGAGCCCTCGTGTGGGCGGCCCCCACCAGCCCCCTCCCTTCCTGGGCAGTGCCACCCCAGCCCACCCGGGCCTCGCCTTTGTCCGTCCCCAGCTCGAAGTCACGCTGGACCTGGCCGAACGGCGCCGGATCCGTTCAGCCATCCGGGAGTTACAGCGGCAGGAGCTCGAGAGGGACGAGGGGGCCTTGGCGTCCAAGCGCTTCCGGGCCGAGCGCCTGGAGAACAAGGAAAACTGGCTGCAGTGAGTACCCGGCCCCCACCGCTGCCCTGCACGGGCCTCAGTCTCCCCACCTGTAGAATGGGGTTCAGCTGGGCCAAAGGATGAGACATCCCAGACCCTCTGACAGATGGGGAACAAGCCTGAGGCAAGCCCTGAACCCAGGGCTTTCTCACTTAGAGCAATGAATATTCTCTCAGCTGCCTTTTCCTAGTCATCTAGTGGTAAAATGACTCCCAGGGTCTCCCCTCCTTCCTTCCTTCCTTCCTTCCTTCCTTCCTTCCTTCCTTCCTTCCTTCCTTCCTTCCTTCCTTCCTTCCTTCCTTCCTTCCTTCCTTCCTTCCTTCCTTCCCTCCTTTACTTCCTTCCTTCCTTCCCTCCCTCCCTCCCTCCCTTCCTTCCCTCCCTCCTTCCTTCCCTCCTTCCTTCCTTCCTTCCTTCCCTCCCTCCCTCCCTCCCACCCTTCCTTCCTTCCTTCCCTCCTTCTTTCCTTCCCTCCTTTTCTCCCTCCCTCCCTCCTTCCTTCCTACCCTCCTTCCTTCCCTCCCTCCCTCCTTCCCTCCTTCCTTCCTTCCTTTCCTCCCTCCCTCCCTCCTTCCTTCCCTCCTTCCTTCCTTCCTTCCCTCCTTCCTT
Organism: Monodelphis domestica; assembly: GCF_027887165.1. Taxonomy (NCBI): domain Eukaryota; kingdom Metazoa; phylum Chordata; class Mammalia; order Didelphimorphia; family Didelphidae; genus Monodelphis; species Monodelphis domestica. The sequence continues at coordinate 19,250,666 of NC_077229.1, read as the reverse complement.
CCTTCCCTCCCTCCCTCCCTCCTTCCCTCCTTCCTTCCCTCCCTCCCTCCCTCCTTCCCTCCTTCCTTCCCTCCCTCCCTCCCTCCCTTCCTTCCTTCCTTCCTTCCTTCCCTCCTTCCTTCCTTCCTTTCCTCCCTCCCTCCCTCCCTTCCTTCCTTCCCTCCTTCCTTCCATCCTTCCTTCCTTCCCTCCCTCCCTCCCTCCTTCCTTCCCTCCCTCTTTCCTTCCTTCCCTCCTTCCTTCCTTCCCTCCCTCCCTCCCTCCCTTCCTTCCTTCCCTCCTTCCCTCCCTCCCTCCCTCCCTTCCTTCCTTCCTTCCTTCCTTCCCTCCTTCCTTCCTTCCTTTCCTCCCTCCCTCCCTTCCTTCCTTCCCTCCCTCCCTCCCTCCCTTCCTTCCTTCCTTCCTTCCCTCCTTCCTTCCTTCCTTTCCTCCCTCCCTCCCTCCCTTCCTTCCTTCCTTCCTTCCCTCCTTCCTTCCTTCCTTTCCTCCCTCCCTCCCTCCCTTCCTTCCTTCCCTCCTTCCTTCCATCCTTCCTTCCTTCCCTCCCTCCCTCCCTCCCTCCCTCCTTCCTTCCCTCCCTCTTTCCTTCCTTCCCTCCTTCCTTCCTTCCCTCCCTCCCTCCCTCCCTTCCTTCCTTCCTTCCTTCCTTCCCTCCCTCCCTCCCTCCCTTCCTTCCTTCCTTCCTTCCCTCCTTCCTTCCTTCCTTTCCTCCCTCCCTCCCTCCCTTCCTTCCTTCCCTCCTTCCTTCCATCCTTCCTTCCTTCCCTCCCTCCCTCCCTCCCTTCCTTCCTTCCTTCCTTCCCTCCTTCCTTCCTTCCTTTCCTCCCTCCCTCCCTCCCTTCCTTCCTTCCCTCCTTCCTTCCATCCTTCCTTCCTTCCCTCCCTCCCTCCCTCCCTCCCTCCTTCCTTCCCTCCCTCTTTCCTTCCTTCCCTCCTTCCTTCCTTCCCTCCCTCCCTCCCTCCCTTCCTTCCTTCCTTCCTTCCTTCCTTCCCTCCCTCCCTTCCTTCCTTCCTTCCTTCCTTCCTTCCCTCCTTCCTTCCTTCCTTTCCTCCCTCCCTCCCTCCCTTCCTTCCTTCCCTCCTTCCTTCCATCCTTCCTTCCTTCCCTCCCTCCCTCCCTCCCTCCCTCCCTCCTTCCTTCCCTCCCTCTTTCCTTCCTTCCCTCCTTCCTTCCTTCCCTCCCTCCCTCCCTCCCTTCCTTCCTTCCTTCCTTCCTTCCCTCCCTCCCTCCCTCCCTTCCTTCCTTCCTTCCTTCCTTCCCTCCTTCCTTCCTTCCTTTCCTCCCTCCCTCCCTCCCTTCCTTCCTTCCCTCCTTCCTTCCATCCTTCCTTCCTTCCCTCCCTCCCTCCCTCCCTCTTTCCTTCCTTCCCTCCTTCCTTCCTTCCCTCCCTCCCTCCCTCCCTTCCTTCCTTCCTCCCTCCCTCCCTCCCTCCCTTCCTTCCTTCCTTCCTTCCTTCCCTCCTTCCTTCCTTCCTTTCCTCCCTCCCTCCCTCCCTTCCTTCCTTCCCTCCTTCCTTCCATCCTTCCTTCCTTCCCTCCCTCTCTCTCCCCACCCCATAAAAGCTCCCCAAAAGCTTGTTGACTGACCTGCAGATGGTGCCCTGTTGCATCCTCCTGTCCTGATTGTCCCCCCCAGCTCCCAGGCGCAGGAGGAGGAGCAGCGGGCAGCCCTGGCCTTGCTGTCCAGGAAGCTCGAGGCCATCAGTGACGTGGAAGAACTGACCACCCTGGTGAGGGCCGGAGCCGGGGGGCGGGAGGCAGCGCGGGGGCCCAGTGCTGACCCACCTCTCGGCCCTCCTTGCAGCTGCGGGCGGCTGGCGAATACGAGGAGCGGAAGCTGATCCGTGCAGCCATTCGCCGGGTGCGTGCCCAGGAGATCGAGGGTACGGCCTCCCCTCCACCCCGGCTCCTGCCCCGGCCCCCCCGAGCCCAGCCCGCCCAGTGCCCTGGGCCCTCACCACTCCCTTCTTCCTTTCCAGCGGCCACCTTAGCAGGACGACTGCCCAGTTCCCACGAGGACAGCGAGGCGCGGGCAGCCCGCAGGCGGGCACGCCAGGAGGTGAGTGGGGACCCCCGGGGCAGGGAGGCCTGGCCGGAGGCCCTGTTCTCACTCCTGTGTCTGATGTTCTCGGGCCGAAGCCCCTCTCGGCTTGAACCCGGATGCGTCACGGGCAGGGGCTTGTCCTGGGAGAGGGACGAGTCTTCCCGGGAACAAAGGCCTTTCCCAATCTGCTCCCTCTGGCTCTTACTCCAAAGGGAGATGGGCCGAGCCAACCCTGAGCCCCTCCAGGCGGCTGGGCAGCTCCTGCTGGGAGGGAGGCTGCAGGAAGTGTATTTAAATTCAATTAGTTATCCGGCCTCTGTCCCCCAGCTCCCAGGCCCCTTCTGAGGCTGGGGGGGGCCTGGGCCGGGCCGCAGGGGCAGAAGAGGGAGGGGGCCTCCCCCAGACCCCGGCTTCTCCCCGTGCCGCTGCCCCTTCACCTTCCGGCAGGCTCCCCTCTGGCCCTGGGCCTCGGCGTCCCTTTGCGTAAAACAAGGAGGCTGGGCCATCCGCAACCCCTGGGGCTCCAGAGCTCCGGGGTGCGGGGGGGGGGGGGGCGGAGGGCCGGTCAGCTCAGGCCAGCCCCACCGGCCTGCCCTGCCCCCCCCAGGCCCCCTGCTGTGGCCCGCAGCTCCGGGCAGCCCCCGTCTGTCTGTGTCTGTCCTTCTGCTTCTCTGTTTCTGGCTCTAAGCGGCTCCGGCTCTCTTTCTCAGGCGAGGGAGCGAGAACAGCAGGCCGAGCACGAGCAGCCCCCGGCGCAGACCAAGCAGTGGCCCGAAGAAGCCCCACGCTTGGAGCTGGACAGTAAGGCCTTGGCGGGGGCGGGGGGAGGGCGAGGCCCCGAGAGGGCCGGGGAACCCCGCTTCTTGTCTTTTGCAGACATGGCCGCTGGGGCCCTCCTGCTGCTGGATATTCTGGGCCCGACGCCCCCCAGCCTACCCACCCCCCCTTCTACGCCGTCGCCCCCGGAGCCGGCCCAGCGCCCTGCTGAGGCAGGTGGTGAGGAGGCCAGTGAGGGGCCCCCCGGGGCCTCCCCAGAGGAGGAGCCGAGTCCTGGGAGTCCCCCCAGGGCCATCAGCCCCGAGGAGCCCCGGCCTCTGCCGGCCCCCCAGAGCCCAGGACCCTGCCCGGCCCAGCCCAGGGAGCACGGGCCGGGCCAGCTTCCAGGCAGCGAGGTGAGTGGCCGGGGCAGGAGGGGGGGAGAGCCGGGGCTATCCTCCGGGGGGGCCCTCCTCAGCCCCTCCAGCCCCCGGCCAGCATTTGTGGGCCACCCTGTCGGGGGCATCGCGGCCTTGGGCGTGGCTGGGCAGCCTGGCACTGGGGTGGGGTCAGCAGGGGAGGCGGGCGGCCTCCCAAAGGGCTCCATCTGAGGCTACGTGTCTCCTCAGCTGGGCCCAAGCCAAAGAGAGCCGGAGGCAGAGACAGTGACCGGGAGCCCCAACAGGCAGAAAGCTGGTAAGGAGCGGGGCCTCGGCTGCCCAGGGCACCCCCCACCCCCACCTAGGCTTTACCCTGGGACAGGCGGGGGCACCCCGGCACTTGGGAGCACCGGGAAAAAGAGGACGGTCTCGGGCTCACTCTTGTTTTGTGTGAGGTCAGCCCTGGTCGGCTTGGCCACAGAGGGTCAGCCCTGGCCTGTGGCAGGGGGTCAGCCCTGGTCGGCTTGGCCACAGAGGGTCAGCCCTGGCCTGTGGCAGGGGGTCAGCCCTGGTCAGCTTGGCCACAGAGGGTCAGCCCTGGCCTGTGGCAGGGGGTCAGCCTGGTCTGCTTGGCCGCAGAGGGTCAGCCCTGGTCTGTGGCAGGGGGTCAGCCTGGTCTGCTTGGCCGCAGAGGGTCAGCCCTGGCCTGTGGTAGGGGGTCAGCCCTGGTCAGCTTGGCCACAGAGGGTCAGCCCTGGCCTGTGGTAGGGGGTCAGCCCTGGTCAGCTTGGCCACAGAGGGTCAGCCCTGGCCTGTGGCAGGGGGTCGCCCTGGTCTCCTTGGACACGGGGTCAGCCCCGGTCAGCTTGGCCGCAGAGGGTCAGCCCCGGTCGGCTTGGCCGCAGAGGGCAGTTCAAGTCTCAGAGTCGGGTTTAGGCCTCAGTCAGGGATCGCTTCGTGAGTTCTCTGTCACTGGCGGCCGCGGCCACGCCAAAAGGTGTGGGCCGGCTCCGGGGAGCTTCTGTGCCCGGGAGGGAGCCCTCGGAGTTGGCAGCCGCGTCAGGCCTTGGCGCTCCGTCAGGGCCAGGAGCCGCGGGGGCTGTTTATCCAGGCTGCCCCACGGCCCGTCCGGGCAGACCTACCTCCCAACCTTGAAAGGGAAACCAGGGCCTCGTGCATTCTTCTCCCCAATAAGGCTTTGGCCCCGGGCTCCCCACCCCCGACTCCCTCCTGGGCACTGGGCGGACGTCTTGGGCCAGTGGGAGTGGGGGAGGCCCTGCCTCTGCTAGGGGCGGCCTCCTGAGGCTGGAGTCCCTGCGCTGGCTCGGCTCGGCTCCAGGACTCGGTCTTCTCTTCTGTAAAATGGAAGGATCTGACGAGGTCACCTCAACCTGCTGTTTCAGGACACCCTGAAGGAGGCCCCCCTCATAGAGGGCCCCCAGGCAGGGAGGGGGCCGGGGGTTCAAGGCTGAACCCCTTCTTGGTTGGGGATCATGGTGGGGAAGAGCCACCCCCCCCATCCTCCCCAGGACGCAGAGGTCATCTTGTTCAGAGGGGGAAACTGAGGCCCAGGGCAATTAACTGGCAGAGGAGGATTTGAACCCTGGGCCTCTGGCTCCAGAGACAGAGGACCTTCCCTCCGCCTGCACCCAAGTCTGAGGGGAGCAGGAGGGGGGGAGGGGGCCTGGGAAGGTGTCCAGCTTGGAGGGGGTGGGGGGCAGGAGGCGGGGCTCAGTGTGTCAGTGTGCAGGGGGGAGGTGGCAGAGCCACGACCAGCAGAGAAGGGAGGAGACGAGGGGCTGGGGGGAGTGTGTTGGGGGCTGTGGGGAGACTTGGGGGGCTGCGGGGAGACTCAGGGGTGCTTGAGGTGCCAGGTGAGGCTTAGGGCCCGCTCCCTGCCCCCACTCACGGCTTTCCCCTCTCTTCTGGCATGCACGTGGCACCACCCCCTGCTCGGCCTTCTGCTGCATTGGCATTGGCAGTGCCTCTCTGCACCCGTCCAGCCCCCGCTCCTGCCAACGCTCCCTGTCGCTGCTCACCCCCCCGCAGGGCTCAGGCTGCAGGTAGCGCCCATCCTCCCCTGCCCGGCTCTCGCCCCCGGGGACCCGGGCCTCAGAAGGGGGGGGGGAGCGTCGAGGCAGCTGGCATCCGGCGGCCTCAGCATTTGGGGCAAAGCCCAGGGTCCGGCCTGGCCCCCGACCTCTGCCCCCTTCTGCCTCTCCTCCCAGAGCTCCCCAAGGCCAGTCCCTGCCAGCCCTTCCCCCTTCCAGAGGGCCAGCTCCGTCCGTGACCGAGTCCGCAAATTCACCTCGTCCGAGGCGCCCGGCCCGAGCCCGCGAGGGGGGCGGCTCCCAGGCTCTGGGGATCAGGCAGCCCCGGGACCCCTTCGGGCAAGCCAGCAGCGCCCGGCACTCACAGGCGGCGGAGAGGAGAGCTGGGCCGTCCCTCCTCCAGCATCCCCGGCGGCGGCTCCCGCACCTCCTCCTGGCAGGCAGAGCCCCGGATTGTGGGAGTCGGGGCCAGGGAGCGGGAGCGCCCTAAAGAGGAGGGCCCGGGGGGGCGGAGCCCGGCCGCGTCACGGGGGAGGCCCCTTGAAAACGGACAGAGGGGGGCCCCCGGCAGGCTCAGAGGAGCCCAGCGCCCTGCCCGCCCCGTCAGGCCGGCCGAGCCGGGCAGCATGAAGACCACCTTCACCATCGAGATCAAGGATGGCCGAGGCCAGCCCGGCGGCCGGTGCTGGGCCCCGGGGGCAACCAGAGGGCAGGTGGGCGAGTGGCCCGGGGCAGGGGGGCATCTCGGCTTTTCTTACACCCTTCCTTGGGGGTTCCCTCTCCTGGCATCTCCCGGCCAAGCCTCCGGGGATGCCGCTGTCTGGGCCCGGCTTCCCCGAGCCCCACCTCAGCCTGGGCACAGAGCCAGGAACCCCGGGGGCCCGGGCAGGGGGATCACGGGCGACGCTTCCCCAGGGCAGATGTTCCATCTCACCCACCTGAGGGTGCCGGGCCGGGAGGGCCCCTGGGGCTTGGGGTGCCTTGCCCAGGAACACGGCCAGCAGGCTGGGGGGAGAATTCCGAATTCCGATTGGATCTTCCACCTGCAGAGCTGACGCTGGGCCTCAGGGGCACCCCCATCCGCTTTGGCGGTGGCAGCACCAGCGTGGGCACCATCACTCACGTCAGCAGCCCCGGGACCGTCGCTCGCGTGGGCAGCACCCCCGTGCCCGTCACTCACGTCAGCAGCCCCGGGACCGTCACTCGCGTGGGCAGCACCCCTGTGCCCATCACTCACGTCAGCAGCCCCGGGACCGTCACTCGCGTGGGCAGCACCCCCGTGCCCGTCACTCACGTCAGCAGCCCCGGGACCGTCGCTCGCGTGGGCACCACCCATGTCACCAGCGTGGGCCGCATCAGTAAGGTGAGGGCTCCGCTCTTCCCCTCGCCGCCTTCTCCATCCCGGCCATCTTTCCTTCCTCGCCAACGTGGGCCCCTTTTCCCCTGGGCGGGGGGCAGGTGGGCAGGGGCACGAGAGCCGTGTTCTGGGACACGCCGGGTTGTTGCCTGGAAGAGGAGTCAGGCGGGTTCTGCTTGGCCCACAGGGCAGAGCCAGGCCTCCGGGGCTCGGCGTTCACCCGGAGAGCTGCCACGAAGCGGGGTGTCGGCCCCCCACGGCCATGATCTCTGCCACAGGGGAGGTTGGGCTGTGGGTGGCAGCGGGCTAAGGGGGTGGGAGGGGGGTGCTGGGTCTGGGGAAGCCCCGAGAGTGGGGACCACCGGGCTGCCTTGGGCTGGCCTAGCTCAGCATCGGGGTCACGTGTAGGGGTGCGCTCAGGAGACCCCATCTCAACAAGCGAGTGGTCTGGACTCCCCGGAGAGGTAGCGAGCACCCCGTCCCACCCCCTTGTTGGCTGTGAGGTGGCCCCGGGGCTTCTCGCCCCAGGGAGGGCAAGACCAGGGGTCTCCGAAGCCCCTTGGTCACTTCCTCCCGTCCCTTTGCCAACGGAGCGAGCGTGCCCAGAGCCCGTCGCCCTCGGCGTCCTCCATCGGATGGGCTCGAGAGGCTCGCCTCGTGCCCTCTCCGCTAAGCCTTGCTTGGGGTGCTTGAGGAAAGGGGCTCCTGTCCCCCAGGAGCCTCCCCTGCGCCTCGCAGCCTCTGGCTTCCCTGGGTGCCCCCCCACGGGGGAAGGAGGCGGATTTCTGCCCATGGGATTAGGATGAGGATTAGAGGCCGGGGAGGAGAGGAGGGGGCTGGCACGCAGGGCCTCCGGCAGCAGGTGCTGCGGGAACCGGATCCTCTGGGGCCCTTCATTATTCACGAGCCGGGGATCGGCTCCCCGGAGATCGTGCCGGGGGCCGGCCAGACCCCGGGACGAGCAGGGAGCGGCTGTCCGGGCAGGCTCTGTGGCGGCCGCCCCGTCAGGTAATGCCCTCTGCCGGGCCTCCGAGGGGGTGCTGTGCCCCCCAGGAGCGTGCTGGGCGCCCATCCTGAGGGTCCGGAGGCCGTGTGACCTTAGACGAGTCACTGGCGCTGGGGCTCAGCTTCGTGCCGAGGGCCGGGCCGGCGGGGCCCGGGCGGCCACCTGTCCCTCTCCTCCCAGCCGCCCGCCCTGAGCCTGCCGGGGAAGCCCTTGGGGGGCTGCCAAGGGCGGGGGGAAGGGGCCCTGCGCCGCCCCCTCCCCTCCCCCGCAGGGACAAGAATAGTCTCTCCGGAGGCAGGCAGCCGGCAGTCCTGGGCAGGGAGGCAGCCAGGATGCCGGGGGTGGCGGCCTCGGCCCCGGAGTCGGAGGAGCGGCTGGCCGGGGCCCTGCAGCAGCTGCGTCAGGAGGTGGAGGACGGGCAGAGGGCGGCCGCCCTGGGCGGCAGAGGCCGCGGCGGCAGCCATCGAGCCTGTGGCCCGGGCGGCCCAAGAGCTGCGGGAGGAGACGGCCGCCCTCCGAGGGCAGGTGGAGCGCCTGAGCCTCCGGCTGGAGGTCCTGAGCCTCCGGCTGGGGCCGCCCAACCCCAGCGCCCTCCTCCTGGCCGCCGAGGACCCCGAGGCCCTCTTCCAGGGAGTGGAGGATGAGGAGGGGCCCGAGGCCACCCCCGTGGCCCATCCCCCGGCCTTCAGCACCCGGCGGCTGTCCTCCGCGCCTTTGTCCCGTGACAGCAGCCTCGTGAGTGCAGACAAGGCTGGCAGGGGGGACGGGGGAGCTCGGGCGGGCCATCGTCCGGCCTCTCCTGCCTGGCTCTGAGGGTCCGTGGTTGGGGTCTGGGAATGGAGGGGCCTCCCCGCGCCGAGGCCCCGGGCCGGGGCGGGGGGTGCCGGCCCTCTGGCTTCCTGCCTCGGGGGAGGAGCTCTGGGAGACAGCTGCCGCCCGTCTTCTTCCCCCGGAGAGGCTGCCAAGGCAAGGAGGGGGGCCCAGCCAGGAGCACCCCAGAGAGGAGCCTGGGGAGGGGTGGGGAGCAGGGACCCCGGACGACTCCCAGGGGCTTGGCCAAGAGGGACGCTGGGGATCATCGGCCGCCGGGCCCCCCCTTCCCTGCTGGCAGCCCCCACCCTCGAGCTCCCCATCTCCCAGCCGGGCACCCTGGACATGCTGTGCCAAGGCATGTGGCGCAGGAAGGACTGAGCCGTTCCCACAGGGCCAGTGTGTGGATGGTGAAATTCGGGAAGACCTGAGTCTAGAGGCAGAGAGGTGGGAGGTCCTGGGTTCAAATGTGGCTCGACACTTCCTAGCTGGGTGACCCTGGGCAAGTCACTTGACTACTGCCCCTCCCTGACCGCTCTTCTGCCTTGGAACGGATACGCTGTGGCTTCTGAGAGGAAGGTCGGGGCTTTAGTGAAACAGAAAAAGAAAGGGGACGGGAGGAGGGGAGAGAGGCAGAGCTCAGCCCTCACCTGCCCCGTTTGGGGTTACGGAGCTGGGCAGGCTGCGGGCTCTCCTGGAAGGGACTCCTCCTTGCTACCATCATTGGATGAGGAAGTTTTCCTTGTAGGAAGCCAATCTGCCTCCTGGCACAGAGGCCGGGGGCACCCCTCCTCCCCTCCTTTCCTTCACCCGGTCCTCCCCTGGCAACAACTTGGCCTCCCCGTCCTCTGCCCTCGGCCTCATCCCTGCCCGTGAAATGGGGCTGCCTGGCCGGGCTCCGCGGCTCCCCAGCTCTCCCAGGAGCCTCGAGTTCCCAGAGAGCCGCGGGAGGAGCGCGTCCCCTGGGCACGAGAGCAGAGGAGGCCCCCGGCCCCCTAGCCCTGATCCGCCCCAGACTGGCCGCTCCTTCGGCCCGGGCCGCAGGTCTCTCCTCCGCTCCGGGGTCGGGTCGGCATTCGAGGCCCCGCCGTTTGGCTCGCAGCGGGCACTCCGTAAGTGCCCGTCCCTCCTTGGCTCTCCCTTCCCAGATGGACGCGGAGACCGTGGCGGAGACTCCCGCCGTGCTGGAGCGGGCCGTGGCCGTGGCCGACGGCGCCGAGAAGGGTCGGATGGGGAAGGAGCCGGAGCCCCGGCGTCCGGGCAAGCTGTCCCCGGAGGAGCTGGCCGCCATCGAAGACGAGAGCGCCCTGGACAGGATGGTAGGGCCGGGCCAGGGCGGGCAGGGAGGGGCGGCGGCGGGCAGGGCCAGGGAGGGGGAGTCAGCCTGCCCTGCCCCCACAGCTGGACCAGACGACGGACTTTGAGGAGAGGAGGCTGATCCGCTCGGCCCTTCGGGACCTCCGGCAGAAGAAGAGAGGTAGGGGCCGGCCCGGGGAGCGGGGGCTGCACGTGACCCCGGCCAGGGCCCCTTCCCAGCCAGGCAGCCCCCAGACCGGCCCCTCGTCCTAACCGCCTCCCCTCCCCCACCTTGTCTTGTGCGTCCTGGGCGTCCGCTGCGGCCCTCCAGACCAGCGGGACCGAGAGAGGGAGCGGCGGCTCCAGGAGGCCCGGGCCCGGCCGGCCGAGGGCCGGGGCACTACGGCCACCGAGACCACCACCCAGCAGAGCCAGAAGTCGGCCGATGGCTCCGCCGTGAGGACCATCACCAAGACGGAGCGGCTGGTCCAGTCTAGTAAGAGCCAGGAGGGGAGCCAAGCGGGGCTGCTGGGGGGCAGGGAGCGGGACGCCAGCCACCGCTGCCTGCCTGGGGCCGAGGGCCCGAGGGCAGAGGCCGGGGTCGGAGGGAGCTTAGACCCTAACGGTCCCTCTCGGCCTCTCCAGGCGATGGCAGCCGGACCTCCCGGACCACCACAGTGGAGTCGAGCTTCATGAAGCAGTCTGAGAGTAAGGCCCGGCCGGCCGGCCCCTGCCCGCCCGGCCTCCTCCTGACTCTGCTCTTCTGGCTCTCTCTCGTCTCTGACCTTCTGCCTGCCAACTGCCCATCCATCCGCTGTCCCCCGCCCCCTCCTCAGACCCCCCTCTGGGCCCTTCGGGCCCTCACCGCCACCTGCTTTTTCCCTCCCACCAGATGGCGGCAGCAGGACCATAGTCCAGACCAAGTCCTTCAGCTCCTCGTCCAAGAAGATGGGCAGGTGAGGAGGGCCCGCATGGGCAGGGTCTCCTAGGAGGAGGTCTGAGTTCAGATCCCGCCTCTGCCACGCCACTGCCCTGGGGACTTGGCCAGATCCCTAAGAAGCCTCCGTTTGGCTCCTCCAAAATGGGGCCTCGGAGGCGCATTGTGGCCCTGAACCCTGCCCTGAGTCCCCTTTCCTAACCCCTCCCAAAGCATCTTCGACCGCGAGGATGAGGCCCCCTCCCCGTCCCGGGCGGGCAGCCTGGCAGCTCTGGAGCGGCGCCAGGCCGAGAAGAAGAAGGAGCTGATGAAGGCCCAGAGCCTGCCCAAGACATCGGCCTCCCAGGCCCGCAAGGCCATGATCGAGAAGCTGGAGAAGGAGGGCGGCGGCAGCGGGGCCAGGTGCGGACCGGGGTGGGGGGAGCGGGAGGGGCCTGGATCTGGGGCACGGGCAGGCGGCACGCCCTCACCTGCCCGGCGGTCTCTGTCCTCCCAGCAGCCCCGCTGGCCCGCGGGGAGCAGTGCAGCGCTCGTCCAGCTTCGGGGTCCCCAACGCCAACAGCATCAAGCAGATGTTGCTAGACTGGTGCCGAGCAAAGACCCGCGGCTACGAGGTGAGCGGCCCAGCCACCCGTGGGCACCAGCGGGACCCGGGGAGCGGGGGGGAATCACCCCACCTTGGCACTGGCTGCCAGGCTGGGATGGGCCTCAAGCTCCTCAGCTAAGCTGCTTTATCCATAAAAGTCAGCAAGCCTTGCTAGCCCTGACCTTCCTGTGCTAGGCTCCATCCAGTTCTGACCTTCCTGTGCTAGGCTCCCTCCCCTCTGACCCTTCCTGTGCTAGGCTCCCTCCTCCCTGGCCCTTCCTGTGCTAGGCTCCCTCCTCCCTGGCCCTTCCTGTGCTAGGCTCCCTCCTCCCTGGCCCTTCCTGTGCTAGGCTCCCTCCTCCCTGGCCCTTCCTGTTCTAGGCTCCCTCTCCTCCCTGACCCTTCCTGTTCTAGGCTCCCTCTCCTCTCTGACCCTTCCTGTGCTAGGCTCCCTACTCCCTGACCCTTCCTGTGCTAGGCTCCCTCCTCCCTGGCCCTTCCTGTGGTAGGCTCCCTACTCTCTGACCCTTCCTGTGCTAGGCTCCCTCCCCTCTGACCCTTCCTGTGCTAGGCTCCCTCCTCCCTGGCCCTTCCTGTGCTAGGCTCCCTCCTCCCTGGCCCTTCCTGTGCTAGGCTCCCTCCTCCCTGACCCTTCCTGTGCTAGGCTCCCTACTCCCTGACCCTTCCTGTGCTAGGCTCCCTCTCCTCTCTGACCCTTCCTGTGCTAGGCTCCCTCTCCTCCCTGACCCTTCCTGTGCTAGGCTCCCTCTCCTCTCTGACCCTTCCTGTGCTAGGCTCCCTACTCTGACCCTTCCTGTGCTAGGCTCCCTCCTCTCTGGCCCTTCCTGTGCTAGGCTCCCCCTCCTCCCTGACCCTTCCTGTGCTAGGCTCCCTCCCCTCTGACCCTTCCTGTGCTAGGCTCCCTACTCCCTGACCCTTCCTGTGCTAGGCTCCCTCTCCTCTCTGACCCTTCCTGTGCTAGGCTCCCTCTCCTCCCTGACCCTTCCTGTGCTAGGCTCCCTCTCCTCCCTGACCCTTCCTGTGCTAGGCTCCCTCTCCTCTCTGACCCTTCCTGTGCTAGGCTCCCTCTCCTCTCTGGCCCTTCCTGTGCTAGGCTCCCTACTCTGACCCTTCCTGTGCTAGGCTCCCTCCTCTCTGGCCCTTCCTGTGCTAGGCTCCCTCTCCTCTCTGACCCTTCCTGTGCTAGGCTCCCTCTCCTCCCTGACCCTTCCTGTGCTAGGCTCCCTCCTCCCTGGCCCTTCCTGTGCTAGGCTCCCTCTCCTCTCTGACCCTTCCTGTGCTAGGCTCCCTACTCTGACCCTTCCTGTGCTAGGCTCCCTCCTCTCTGGCCCTTCCTGTGCTAGGCTCCCCCTCCTCTCTGACCCTTCCTGTGCTAGGCTCCCTACTCTGACCCTTCCTGTGCTAGGCTCCCTCCTCTCTGGCCCTTCCTGTGCTAGGCTCCCCCTCCTCCCTGGCCCTTCCTGTGCTAGGCTCCCTCCTCCCTGGCCCTTCCTGTTCTAGGCTCCCTCTCCTCTCTGACCCTTCCTGTGCTAGGCTCCCTACTCTGACCCTTCCTGTGCTAGGCTCCCTCCCCTCTGACCCTTCCTGTGCTAGGCTCCCTCTCCTCCCTGACCCTTCCTGTGCTAGGCTCCCTCTCCTCTCTGACCCTTCCTGTGCTAGGCTCCCTCTCCTCCCTGACCCTTCCTGTGCTAGGCTCCCTCCTCTCTGACCCTTCCTGTGCTAGGCTCCCTCTCCTCCCTGACCCTTCCTGTGCTAGGCTCCCTCCCCTCTGACCCTTCCTGTGCTAGGCTCCCTACTCCCTGACCCTTCCTGTGCTAGGCTCCCTCCTCCCTGGCCCTTCCTGTTCTAGGCTCCCTCTCCTCCCTGACCCTTCCTGTGCTAGGCTCCCTCTCCTCTCTGGCCCTTCCTGTGCTAGGCTCCCTCTCCTCTCTGGCCCTTCCTGTGCTAGGCTCCCTCTCCTCTCTGACCCTTCCTGTGCTAGGCTCCCTCTCCTCCCTGACCCTTCCTGTGCTAGGCTCCCTACTCCCTGACCCTTCCTGTGCTAGGCTCCCTACTCTGACCCTTCCTGTGCTAGGCTCCCTCCCCTCTGACCCTTCCTGTGCTAGGCTCCCTCTCCTCTCTGACCCTTCCTGTGCTAGGCTCCCTACTCTGACCCTTCCTGTGCTAGGCTCCCTCCCCTCTGACCCTTCCTGTGCTAGGCTCCCTCTCCTCCCTGACCCTTCCTGTGCTAGGCTCCCTCTCCTCTCTGGCCCTTCCTGTGCTAGGCTCCCTCTCCTCTCTGACCCTTCCTGTGCTAGGCTCCCTCCTCTCTGACCCTTCCTGTTCTAGGCTCCCTCCTCTCTGACCCTTCCTGTGCTAGGCTCCCTCCTCTCTGACCCTTCCTGTTCTAGGCTCCCTCCTCTCTGACCCTTCCTGTGCTAGGCTCCCTCCTCTCTGACCCTTTCTGTGCTAGGCTCCCTACTCCCTGACCCTTCCTGTGCTAGGCTCCCTACTCCCTGACCCTTCCTGTGCTAGGCTCCCTCTCCTCCCTGACCCTTCCTGTGCTAGGCTCCCTCTCCTCCCTGACCCTTCCTGTGCTAGGCTCCCTCTCCTCCCTGACCCTTCCTGTGCTAGGCTCCCTCTCCTCCCTGACCCTTCCTGTGCTAGGCTCCCTCTCCTCTCTGACCCTTCCTGTGCTAGGCTCCCTCTCCTCCCTGACCCTTCCTGTGCTAGGCTCCCTACTCCCTGACCCTTCCTGTGCTAGGCTCCCTCCTCTCTGGCCCTTCCTGTGCTAGGCTCCCTCTCCTCCCTGACCCTTCCTGTGCTAGGCTCCCTACTCTGACCCTTCCTGTGCTAGGCTCCCTCCTCCCTGGCCCTTCCTGTGCTAGGCTCCCTCTCCTCTCTGGCCCTTCCTGTGCTAGGCTCCCTACTCTGACCCTTCCTGTGCTAGGCTCCCTCCTCCCTGGCCCTTCCTGTGCTAGGCTCCCTCTCCTCCCTGACCCTTCCTGTGCTAGGCTCCCTACTCTGACCCTTCCTGTGCTAGGCTCCCTCCTCCCTGGCCCTTCCTGTGCTAGGCTCCCTCTCCTCCCTGACCCTTCCTGTGCTAGGCTCCCTCTCCTCCCTGACCCTTCCTGTGCTAGGCTCCCTCCTCTCTGACCCTTCCTGTGCTAGGCTCCCTCTCCTCCCTGACCCTTCCTGTGCTAGGCTCCCTCCCCTCTGACCCTTCCTGTGCTAGGCTCCCTACTCCCTGACCCTTCCTGTGCTAGGCTCCCTCCTCCCTGGCCCTTCCTGTTCTAGGCTCCCTCTCCTCCCTGACCCTTCCCGTGCTAGGCTCCCTCTCCTCTCTGGCCCTTCCTGTGCTAGGCTCCCTCTCCTCTCTGGCCCTTCCTGTGCTAGGCTCCCTCTCCTCTCTGACCCTTCCTGTGCTAGGCTCCCTCTCCTCCCTGACCCTTCCTGTGCTAGGCTCCCTACTCTGACCCTTCCTGTGCTAGGCTCCCTCCCCTCTGACCCTTCCTGTGCTAGGCTCCCTCTCCTCTCTGACCCTTCCTGTGCTAGGCTCCCTACTCTGACCCTTCCTGTGCTAGGCTCCCTCCCCTCTGACCCTTCCTGTGCTAGGCTCCCTCTCCTCCCTGACCCTTCCTGTGCTAGGCTCCCTCTCCTCTCTGGCCCTTCCTGTGCTAGGCTCCCTCTCCTCTCTGACCCTTCCTGTGCTAGGCTCCCTCCTCTCTGACCCTTCCTGTTCTAGGCTCCCTCCTCTCTGACCCTTCCTGTGCTAGGCTCCCTCCTCTCTGACCCTTCCTGTGCTAGGCTCCCTCCTCTCTGACCCTTCCTGTTCTAGGCTCCCTCCTCCCTGGCCCTTCCTGTGCTAGGCTCCCTCCTCTCTGACCCTTCCTGTGCTAGGCTCCCTCTCCTCTCTGACCCTTCCTGTGCTAGGCTCCCTCCTCTCTGACCCTTCCTGTGCTAGGCTCCCTCCTCTCTGACCCTTCCTGTGCTAGGCTCCCTACTCCCTGACCCTTCCTGTGCTAGGCTCCCTACTCCCTGACCCTTCCTGTGCTAGGCTCCCTCTCCTCTCTGGCCCTTCCTGTGCTAGGCTCCCTCTCCTCCCTGACCCTTCCTGTGCTAGGCTCCCTCTCCTCCCTGACCCTTCCTGTGCTAGGCTCCCTACTCCCTGACCCTTCCTGTGCTAGGCTCCCTCCTCTCTGGCCCTTCCTGTGCTAGGCTCCCTCTCCTCCCTGACCCTTCCTGTGCTAGGCTCCCTACTCTGACCCTTCCTGTGCTAGGCTCCCTCCTCCCTGGCCCTTCCTGTGCTAGGCTCCCTCTCCTCTCTGGCCCTTCCTGTGCTAGGCTCCCTACTCTGACCCTTCCTGTGCTAGGCTCCCTCCTCCCTGGCCCTTCCTGTGCTAGGCTCCCTCTCCTCCCTGACCCTTCCTGTGCTAGGCTCCCTACTCTGACCCTTCCTGTGCTAGGCTCCCTCCTCCCTGGCCCTTCCTGTGCTAGGCTCCCTCTCCTCCCTGACCCTTCCTGTGCTAGGCTCCCTCTCCTCCCTGACCCTTCCTGTGCTAGGCTCCCTCCTCTCTGACCCTTCCTGTGCTAGGCTCCCTCTCCTCCCTGACCCTTCCTGTGCTAGGCTCCCTCCCCTCTGACCCTTCCTGTGCTAGGCTCCCTACTCCCTGACCCTTCCTGTGCTAGGCTCCCTCCTCCCTGGCCCTTCCTGTTCTAGGCTCCCTCTCCTCCCTGACCCTTCCCGTGCTAGGCTCCCTCTCCTCTCTGGCCCTTCCTGTGCTAGGCTCCCTCTCCTCTCTGGCCCTTCCTGTGCTAGGCTCCCTCTCCTCTCTGACCCTTCCTGTGCTAGGCTCCCTCTCCTCCCTGACCCTTCCTGTGCTAGGCTCCCTACTCTGACCCTTCCTGTGCTAGGCTCCCTCCCCTCTGACCCTTCCTGTGCTAGGCTCCCTCTCCTCTCTGACCCTTCCTGTGCTAGGCTCCCTACTCTGACCCTTCCTGTGCTAGGCTCCCTCCCCTCTGACCCTTCCTGTGCTAGGCTCCCTCTCCTCCCTGACCCTTCCTGTGCTAGGCTCCCTCTCCTCTCTGGCCCTTCCTGTGCTAGGCTCCCTCTCCTCTCTGACCCTTCCTGTGCTAGGCTCCCTCCTCTCTGACCCTTCCTGTTCTAGGCTCCCTCCTCTCTGACCCTTCCTGTGCTAGGCTCCCTCCTCTCTGACCCTTCCTGTGCTAGGCTCCCTCCTCTCTGACCCTTCCTGTTCTAGGCTCCCTCCTCCCTGGCCCTTCCTGTGCTAGGCTCCCTCCTCTCTGACCCTTCCTGTGCTAGGCTCCCTCTCCTCTCTGACCCTTCCTGTGCTAGGCTCCCTCCTCTCTGACCCTTCCTGTGCTAGGCTCCCTCCTCTCTGACCCTTCCTGTGCTAGGCTCCCTACTCCCTGACCCTTCCTGTGCTAGGCTCCCTACTCCCTGACCCTTCCTGTGCTAGGCTCCCTCTCCTCTCTGGCCCTTCCTGTGCTAGGCTCCCTCTCCTCCCTGACCCTTCCTGTGCTAGGCTCCCTCTCCTCCCTGACCCTTCCTGTGCTAGGCTCCCTACTCCCTGACCCTTCCTGTGCTAGGCTCCCTCTCCTCCCTGACCCTTCCTGTGCTAGGCTCCCTCTCCTCTCTGACCCTTCCTGTGCTAGGCTCCCTCTCCTCCCTGACCCTTCCTGTGCTAGGCTCCCTACTCTCTGACCCTTCCTGTGCTAGGCTCCCTCTCCTCTCTGACCCTTCCTGTGCTAGGCTCCCTCTCCTCCCTGACCCTTCCTGTGCTAGGCTCCCTCTCCTCCCTGACCCTTCCTGTGCTAGGCTCCCTACTCTCTGACCCTTCCTGTGCTAGGCTCCCTCCTCCCTGGCCCTTCCTGTGCTAGGCTCCCTCTCCTCCCTGACCCTTCCTGTGCTAGGCTCCCCCTCCTCTCTGGCCCTTCCTGTGCTAGGCTCCCTCCTCCCTGGCCCTTCCTGTGCTAGGCTCCCTCTCCTCTCTGACCCTTCCTGTGCTAGGCTCCCTCTCCTCCCTGACCCTTCCTGTGCTAGGCTCCCTCTCCTCTCTGGCCCTTCCTGTGCTAGGCTCCCTACTCTCTGACCCTTCCTGTGCTAGGCTCCCTCCTCTCTGACCCTTCCTGTGCTAGGCTCCCTCTCCTCCCTGACCCTTCCTGTGCTAGGCTCCCTCCCCTCTGACCCTTCCTGTGCTAGGCTCCCTCCTCCCTGGCCCTTCCTGTGCTAGGCTCCCTACTCTCTGACCCTTCCTGTGCTAGGCTCCCTCTCCTCCCTGACCCTTCCTGTGCTAGGCTCCCTACTCTGACCCTTCCTGTGCTAGGCTCCCTCCTCCCTGGCCCTTCCTGTGCTAGGCTCCCTCTCCTCTCTGGCCCTTCCTGTGCTAGGCTCCCTACTCTGACCCTTCCTGTGCTAGGCTCCCTACTCCCTGACCCTTCCTGTGCTAGGCTCCCTACTCCCTGACCCTTCCTGTGCTAGGCTCCCTCTCCTCTCTGGCCCTTCCTGTGCTAGGCTCCCTACTCTGACCCTTCCTGTGCTAGGCTCCCTACTCCCTGACCCTTCCTGTGCTAGGCTCCCTACTCCCTGACCCTTCCTGTGCTAGGCTCCCTCTCCTCTCTGGCCCTTCCTGTGCTAGGCTCCCTCTCCTCTCTGGCCCTTCCTGTGCTAGGCTCCCTACTCTGACCCTTCCTGTGCTAGGCTCCCTACTCCCTGACCCTTCCTGTGCTAGGCTCCCTCTCCTCTCTGGCCCTTCCTGTGCTAGGCTCCCTCCCCTCTGACCCTTCCTGTGCTAGGCTCCCTACTCTCTGACCCTTCCTGTGCTAGGCTCCCTCTCCTCTGACCCTTCCTGTGCTAGGCTCCCTCCTCTCTGACCCTTCACCTTCTCAGTGCCCTCCCAGCCCTGACATTCTCCCCTTTGGGGCTCCATGACTGTGGCAGGAGAAGGGCCTGCAGCCAGGAGCCAGCTGGAAGCACTCAAGGCCTCTGACAGCCAAGAACATGGAGTCCCTGGAGGCCGGGGATGATTAGCTTTGAGTCCAGGCCAAATCCTATTAGCCTGGGCCCCCGGGGCTTGGAGGGTTTGGGGCTCCAGTGTGTAATCTTCTTGCAGTCATAAAAATACTTTTCTCTTAATCCCATTAAAGTCTGATTATGGCACCGGCTCCAAGCCCTGCCACATCCAAGCCCTGCCCCATCCGCCCCCAGCTCCGGGCAGCAGCCCTGGGACACTCCCCCCAGGGACCATCTTGTCCCCCCCCCCCGCCCGCCCCCGCAGAGCGCAGGCAGTGGGCACTCACTCCGTGCTGGTTGTCGGAAGCCAGCGGTGGGGCTGTTCTCTTGGCTTAGACGTCAGGCCCTTTGTACCCCGCAGCCGCCTCCTGGCGCCCCTCTTCCGGGCCGAGGTCTAGAGCCGGACAGGACCCCAGAGGCCAAGTCCAAATCCCCCACTTGGCAGAGAGGAAGCTCAGGGGCAGTGAGTTGTCCAAGGTCACGCGGGTAGCAAGTGGCCAGGCCAGAAAGTCACACGCGTGCCCTCTGACCTTTCTCCCCCTGGCCTGCTGGACCGCTGGCTCCGAAGGCCCGAGAGGTGGGGGCCCAAAGCCTCCCGGTCCGTGAGCTAGGGTGGGCCTTAATCGCCCTAAGAGCCAAGACTCGGAGGAGGCAGGAAGGGACCCGCAGGGGGGCGGAGCAGCTGAAAGGGTCCCCCGGACGTCCCTCGGGTCAGCCTGGAGCACAGACGCCGCGGTCCGAGGACCCGGACGGGCTGGAGAGGGTCTGCGGGACGGCCACGCCGGAGGCGCTCGGCCTCCGGCTCTCACGGGCTCCCGTCCTTCTCGTCCCCAGCACGTGGACATTCAGAACTTCTCGTCCAGCTGGAGCGACGGCATGGCCTTCTGCGCTCTGGTCCACAACTTCTTCCCCGAGGCCTTCGATTACGGCCAGCTGAGCCCCCAGAACCGGCGCCACAATTTCGAGGTGGCCTTTTCGTCAGCGGAGTACGTACCCCCGCCCCCCATGTCCCTCCCGCTGCGGCCGAGGCCAGAGACAGGCCGCCCGGCCCTGCCCCTCTGAGGGCAGCGGGCTCGGCGGCCCACCGGAACAGACCCCCCTCCGGCTTCTCTGCCTTCTCCATCCTTCTGCCGTGCCCAGGGCCCTGGGCCTCCCTGTCTCGCTCTCTGCTCCTCTTCCCGGTTCCCAGCACAGGCCAGGCCAGGCCGAGGCCCCCCGACAGCGTCCCCGTTCCCATAGCGCCCTCCCCAGGGAGGCCTCGGGGCCCCCCGCTCACCGGGTGGCCAGCATTCTCTCCAGTCTGTACAGGGGGCTTCCAGCCGGACCGTAGCAGCTACGGGCCCGGGCCGCACTTGGCCGGCCTCGACCGTCCGACCAGCCCCATCCGTGGCCCGCCAGCCAGGTGGCCCCCCCCCTGCCCTTTCCCTCCTCTCTCCCGCTCTGTCTCTCTCTGGCCTCCTCCCCTCTGTCCCCCAAAGCTTTCTGCACCCCCGTGTCCACTCGTGCCGGCCCCAGATTCCAAATGGAGCCAGCGGGCGGGAGGGGGGCCGTGCGGCCCCCTCGCCCCGCCTCCCCCGGGCCTATATACGCCGGATATATAGCGGAAAGAGCAAGACCGCTCTCGTTTGGAATCGCCCCTGCCCCTGGCCGCCCTCATCACCCCCGGCCCTGCGCTTCCGGCCTCTCCCCTCCCCCTCCTCGTCCCATCTGCCCCCCACACTCCCGGTCACGCCTCCCCCGGCCTCACTGACCCCCACGCCCGCCCCGGGGGCCCGCCCCGTGCCTGGTCTGCGATGGCGCCTGCCCCACCGCCCCGACTGCCTGGCTCACCAGTAGAGGACCATAGCACCCCACCGGCCCGGAGAGCATGCGGGGGGTGGCGGCGGGCTGAGCCCCAGCAGCTCCGGAGAATGTACCTGATTTACGGATCTCTCTCTCTGTCTCCCCCTCTGCCCTCTCCCCTCCCCTCCCCCTCTGCCCGGCCCCTGGGCCGGCTGCCTCCGGCGGGGCTGGCCGTGCGCCCCCAGGACCCACGCTGACTGCCCCCAGTTGCTGGACACAGAGGACATGGTGAGGATGCGCGAACCAGACTGGAAGTGCGTTTACACGTACCTCCAGGAGTTTTACCGCTGCCTGGTTCAGAAGGGGCTGGTAAAAACCAAAAAGTCCTAAACTGCCCCGCTCACGCCAGCCTGCCACGGTGAGAAAGCGAGCCGGGAGGGACGAGCTCGCGCAGCGGCGCCGGCGCGGGGAGCCTGCCCAGTGCCAGCGCCGGGAGGGGCTCGGACGGGGCCGGGAGGGGCTCAGACGGGCGTCGGGGCCGGGAGGGGCTCGGATGGGGCCGGGAGGGGCTCGGACGGGCGTCGGGGCCGGGAGGGGCTCAGACGGGCGTCGGGGCCGGGAGGGGCTCGGATGGGGCATCGGGGCCGGGAGGGGCTCGGACGGGCGTCGGGGCCGGGAGGGGCTCGGACGGGCGTCGGGGCTGGGAGGGGGCTTACAATGGGGGCATCAGAGCCAGGAGGGGGCTCGGACGGGGCGTCGGGGCCGGGAGGGGCTCGGACGGGCGTCGGGAGGGGCTTGGACGGGCGTCGGGGCCGGGAGGGGGCGTCGGGGCCGGGAGGGGCTCGGACGGGCGTCGGGGCCCGGAGGGGGCTCGGACGGGCGTCGGGAGGGGCTCGGATGGGGCGTCGGGGCCGAGAGGGGCTCGGACGGGGCCGGGAGGGGCTCGGATGGGGCGTCGGGGCCCGGAGGGGCTCGGACGGGGCCGGGAGGGGCTCGGACGGGGCGTCGGGGCCGGGAGGGGCTCGATAGGGCGTCGGGGCCGGGAGGGGCTCGGACGGGGCGTCGGGGCCGGGAGGGGCTCGATAGGGCGTCGGGGCCGGGAGGGGCTCGATAGGGCGTCGGGGCCGGGAGGGGGTGTCAGGGCCAGGAGGGGCTTAGAGCTAAGAGTCAGGGACAGAAAGGAGCTTAGAAGAGCGGTAATATTGGGAACAGAAGGGCCTTAGAAGGGGGGTGTCAGGGCCATTTCCAGAAGGGGCCTCAGGGAGAAGGACTGGCCCAGCCCCCCAGGGGCAGGCTGGAGAGCAGACGCCCCTGCCTGGGGTCCCAGAGCGTGGACAGTCCTGAGGGAGAGCCAGAGCAGGAAGGGTCCGGCCTAGCCGCAGCCATGCCGATGGGGCGGGCTTGAGGCCTCGGGCCCTCCCCCGTCCTCGGCGGAGCTGTGTGTGTGGGTACGGCGAGGGGAGCCCCCGGGCCGGGGCACCCCCTCGTCCCAGGCAGGCAGGCGTGTGGCCCGGAGGCCAGCCCCGTCGGCGCTCCCTGTCATATATGGGCAGCGGAGCGGGCCGGGGCGGGCAGAGGGCCCGGAGCCGCTCTGTAAACCCTGGAAACTGTGACTCAGCCCGGCCTGCCTAGCGACATCTGCTCGTGTCCTGTCTTCTGGCCAAGGGCGTCCTGAGCCCTCCCGGCACAAACAATGGCTTTATAAGGCCGCGAGCGGAGGCCGGGGAGCGGGCCGGGGGAGCCCGCGGGAAGAGCAGGACCCCAGGCTGGGAGGGGCCTCAGAGCCGAGGACGTCAGAGGAAGCAAAGCAGCCTCTGCAAATAGCTGGGATGTGCCGGGCTCCGCGCTCGGCCTCACTGCAGCTAGGAGCCCTAGAGCAGGCTGTCGGGCTCCAAGGGGCCTGGGAACAGGGGTGTCGGGGCTCCAAGGGGCCTGGGAACAGGGGTGTCGGGGCTCCAAGGGGCCTGGGAACAGGGGTGTCGGGGCTCCAAGGGGCCTGGGAACAGGGGTGTCGGGGCTCCAAGGGGCCTGGGAACAGGGGTGTCGGGGCTCCAAGGGGCCTGGGAACAGGGGTGTCGGGGCTCCAAGGGGCCTGGGAACAGGGGTGTCGGGGCTCCCCCTGGGACTGTAACTCGGCCAGGGTTGTCTAGCCAATCATCTGGTGCTGGGCCCGGTCTCCCCACTCCAGCACTCCAGCTGAGGGCTCTGCCCCCTCTCCTCGTTCCGGTGGGGTTCAGGGGTTTGGCAGCCCTCTTCTCTCCTCTCCCCACGGCTCTGCCTCCCGCTTCCCCTTGAGGAAAGCTTCCCCAGCAGCCGAGGCTCTGGGGCCGAGTCCTCGACCTTTGTACAAGGAAGGGGAGACAGGCCCAGAGGCCAGAACCGGACGTAAGTTCGGTGGCTTGGCAATAGTGAACCCCCAAACAGATCAACACTGCCCCCCCCCCTCCCATGCCCAGCTCGGTGATTGGCTGGAGGCCCGGCCAGGTCTGGGCCCCATTCCCAAAGGAGGCGAGGCGACGGGCTTCCCGGGCCGAGCGTCAGAAGCCAGCTGCCGCGTCCTCCGTCTGCCCCTGACTCCCGGCTCGGCTTTGGCGGTGTCCTCGGTTCAATGGGCCCGATGTGCCTATGAGCGACTCCCGCCATCTTTCTGGGCCTCCATTTACCCCTAAGAGGAGGCAGGCTCGGTCCCCAGCGTCCGGGG
This sequence comes from Monodelphis domestica, assembly GCF_027887165.1. NCBI lineage: Eukaryota > Metazoa > Chordata > Mammalia > Didelphimorphia > Didelphidae > Monodelphis > Monodelphis domestica. Next base: position 19,227,927 of record NC_077229.1, on the reverse strand, counting down.
GTTCCTGGCAAAGCCCCCGAGCGGGTGGCCGCCGCCTCCTCCAGACCACAAGCCGGGAGGACGGTAAATGCCCCCATTTTCCAGAGAGGAAAGGCGAGGGTGCAAGTCCAATGCAGGGACAGTGTGAGCCTGTGGAGGGGGAAGTGGTGATCATAGGGAGACACAGGCCTGCCGGCTCTTCCGAGGGCTCCCTTCCTGTCCAGCCCAGCCTACGAAGGAGGCTCTTGAGCTCCCGGTAGACGCCTTCAGAAGCAGGCCCAGGAGCTCCCAGGAGCGCCTGGAAGGGCTCCGGTGTGCGCACCGAGGGGGCGGGATTCACGCACTCACCAATTTTAGGCCTAGAGGGACCCCCATGTACCCAGAAGGAAACTAGTCAGGGCCTCGCCTCGCCTCACGGCGCCCTTCCCACACCCTCCCAGAATCTTGGACTGAATGGAATAGGACCAAGTTTAATGGAGATCATTCAGTCTTCGGGGGGGGGGGGGGGGGGGGACAAAAGTGCCAGGTGAGAAAGAGCTGCCGGTTCTAGTGGACCACAAGCTCCATAGGACTCCGGAGTGTGGCATCAGGAAGAGGACGCTGGGCTTGGAATTGAGGAACCTGTACTCGACTCTTCCTCTGACACTTTCCTGACCCACCTCCTGCTATGGAGTCATTTCAGGCCTGACCAGCTTTCTGTGACCCCATGTGGAGTGTTCCTAGATCCTAGAGTGGGTGGCTGTTTCCTTCTCCAGTTCGTTCTATAGAGGAGGAAACTGAGGCAAACGGGGTGAAGTGACTCGTCCAGGGTCACACAGCTAGGGAGCAAAGCCAGATTGGAACTTCCTGACTCCCTGCCCGGCGCCCTCTTCACCAGGCCAGCCAGCCAGCCTTACACACGCTTGAACCCTAGAGAAATGAAAAGTGACTGAGGCCTTGGCCCACAGAGTCCCCAGGGCAGCTTGAGGGCAACATGGCGGCCAGTCAAGTCCAGGCAGGCCAGGGAGGAGCCGGGGTGAAGCCCTTTTCAGCTCTAGGAAAGGCTGCCTCAGGAGATGGTCGTCATCCCTTTGTAGCCATTACCTCATCTGAGGCCCAAAACCCTGGGGGGGGGGGGGGGGGGCTGTCGTTGGGGAAACTGAGGCAGGCAACGGGATTTGCCCAGAGGTGCCCCAGCTGGCATGTGTCTGAGGCAGGATTTGAACTCAGATCTTGGGACTTCTGGTGCAGCACTAACCGCTGGACCCCCTAGCTGCCCCCTGGAGTGGATTTGATGGCCCCCAGGTGCCTTTTTCAGATCAGAGGCCCTGGAAGAGTGGCTGAGCTTCCAGGCTGGCAGGGTCCGAGCTTGGCCCACAGGCTGGGTTTGGAAAGCTGGGGCTCCTCCAGCGGAACCCCCCACGGGCTACCTCGGGGAGTTAGCAGAGCCTGGCTGGCCCCAGGACGGCCCTGGCTTTGCAGGGAAGGGATGTGCCCGGGATCACGGGGAGTGGAGGGGCGGGCCGGCCCCCTCTCAGCTGCCCCTCCCCCCTCCTTGCAGGGTGCTGGTGGACTGTGTGCCCCTGGTGGACGTGGAAGACATGATGATCATGGGCAAGAAGCCAGACCCCAAGTGCGTCTTCACCTACGTGCAGTCCCTCTACAACCACCTGCGACGTCACGAGCTGCGTTTGCGGCAGAAAGAACTCTAGAGCGCCCCCCCCCCCCCCCCAGCGTGTGGCTAGAGAAAGGCTCACGGGGTGGCATCTCCCCTCCCCCCGGCACGGTCACCCACCCGGCACAGCCCCAGCAGCCCCGCCCCTCACAGCATTTCACGGCGTTTTTATAAATTATTCGTTCTCAACTGGCCTCCCCTCGTCATTGAGCCCCAACCCGGAGGACGGGCTTCCTGGGTGGGTAGTGAGTAAGGAAGGAGCGGGCAGGTCGGGCCGCCCTCACTCTGTACCGGGGGCACAGCCGGGCGCCCAGCTTCTGCCTCCAAGCTTGGCCAGACCCCCCGCCGAGCGGCCCCCCGCCCCGGCACCGCGGCAGGAAAGGCAAAGACGCAGCTCGGCGGAGGACTGAAAAGGGGATGTTTACTGGGGAGGGGAGGGGGAAGCCCTCAGCCCCCGCCTCCGCACACCCCGGCCCGCCCCCAGGGACGTGTCCATCCGCCCTCAGCGGGGAAACCCTTTGGGCTGAGAGCTTCATCCTGTCCCTGGTGGCCGGGTGGGGCGCGCTGCAGGTGGGGTCCCGATGCCCCGCGGGCCGTGCCGCCTGTCCTGGGGCGAAGCAGGGGGCGCGGCCTGGTCCTGGCGGGGAGCGTGCTGCCCGCTGGCCTAGAGCTCCAGGCGGGAGGGCCCGGCGTCCCCGTGGGGCGCTGGCGCGGGGGCCTCTCCCTTCCGAGGCTTCGCTGGGGCACTCTGGTACTCGGGCGGGACGGGCTCGTCCGGGCTGCTCTTGCGGTAGAAGCCGAGCTCTTTGAGCAGCTGATTGATCTCCTCCCGCGTCATGTCACTGAGGGGGATCCTCTGCCAAGAAGCGGGAAGGTCAGAGAGCCCCCAGCGGGCCGGCCCCCCAGGGGAGCCCCCAGGCCCGCGGGCTCACCTCGAGCTCCTCATAGTGGTAGCCCAGCAGCACCAGCTCGGGATCGGCTCCAGGGAGGTACTTCGTCACCAGGTTGTGGCTGGGGGTCGAGTTAAGGGGGGAGGGGGAGACCTCCCCCAGCCCTGGTCGGGGACAGAGCCGCATCCGGGTCAGGGGTCAGGTGGCCCTGCGCGAGCCCTCCCCGCGAGGGAAGGATTACAAGAGAAAAGGGGAGGGACCAAGAGCCACCCCCCCACCCCCCATTGCTCGGGTAAGCCAAGGGGCCCGCCTTCGCCCTCCCCCGCCCAAGAGGCCCTGCTGAGAAAAGATACTAGTAAGGGACGTCCTGGACGACGAAGAGTTTGACCTGAAAGAGGAAGGAGAAGAGGTGGGCGCTGGGCGCGCCTTCCCCCCAGCCCCTGCCCGCCCCCTCCCCCCCAGCCAGGAACCTACCTCCTTCAGCCGGTTCAGCTGTCATCCTCCGCAGGTCTGCCAGGGGACAAAACCCCGGAATCAGGCGGCCTCGCCACCCCCTCCCACCCCGCCCTCACCCCAACTCCACAAACGCCCGCGAGGACCATCCTGACAAACTCCAAAGGCTAGAGTACCAGAAGCCATTATTTTTAACCCTCTGGTTGCCCCGGCAACGCAGCCTGCCGTCACTGGTTTCCAGGGTAACCAGGGAGGAAGGACTCCCTGCCTGGAGGGCAGCATCTCTGATGGGGAGGGAAAGCACCGGGGCCGAGAGGAAGGGTGACTGCCGGGAAGCCCCTTTCTGAGCAGCTGGGCACTCTCCGCGCTGCGGCATGTGGATGAGGGGCGGGGCTGGGACCCCCGCCGCTTCCTGTTCCCCAACCTCCGGTCCATTGGATCCCAGGTTCTCCAGCTATGGAGCAATCATCCTTCCTGTCTTATTGCCCCCATTTTAGAGAGAGGAAACTGAGGCCCTGGCGTTGTGGTGTGACTACAGGGAAGGGGGGGTTGGATTTGAACCCGAATCCACTATGAAGTCCAACTCCATTTCACATAAAGGGAAACTGAGGCCCAGAGAAGGTCCCTAAGTAGCACAAGTGGGATTTAAAGGGAGGTCTGCATCCAGATCCCGCCCCAAATGGGGGGGGGGGGACACTCAGTACAGGTTTAATCACTAGGCTCCCCAGACCCTGCACCCCCCACTCTGGCTTCAGGAGCCCCATAATGGCCAGCCACACCCCATCACTGTCACCTCCCCCAAACCACCCATCAGTCTCCTATAGAGAGAAGGCACAGGTGCAGAGAGCAGCACCTGGGAGGGGGCGGGACAGGCAAGGATGGGGCCCCTGGGGTGCAGGAGAGCTGCAGCTACCAGATGGGCCTTCCCTGGGGGCTGGGGAGGGATGGAGACAGCTGCCCCCCACCCCCGTCCCCAAGGCCTAGGCTGACACTATCCCTTCCTAGGACCCTGGATTTCCAGCTGGGAAGGACAGACTTCAGGGCCTTTCATTTGACCCATGAGAAACAGGCCCAGAGCAGACCAATGGCTCGCCCTGGGTGACACAGCTCAGAGCAGAAGTGGAATTCGAATGCAAGCCCTGGCACTGTTCAGCCCTCTGGACCAGACGTCCGGCTCCTATCTCTGCTGACCCAAGGTCCAGGCTGGGGTCTGGCCTTAGAAGGCAGCACCGGGAGGGGAAGGGGCCTTCTGGGTCACCAGGGAACTGTCCAGTTCGCTTTAAGCTTGCTCCAGCATCCCATCCCGGGGAACCCCTGGCCCTGATCATCCCCAAAGCCTGGGTTCCTGAGTCAAGGGGATCCGAGAGGAGAGCTCCAGAGCAGCTGAGAGGGAGAAGACGATCCCAGGGTCTTAGGGGGCAGCAGGGAGGGGGAAAAGAGGCTGGAGCTCCGACCGGACGGGAGCTGTCCAGAAGGAATTGGGGGGGGGCGCGCACCCCGAGAGTTAAGCAGGAAGAGGAGGGGGTTGGCGGGAGGGTTTCTGGAGTGAGTTGGGGGTCAGGGCGGCCTAAGCTGCGAGTGTGGGAGAGGGGGACCCTGAATGCAGCCCTGGGGGCGTCCCGGAGGGCTGCGGGGCGGTGGGGGGTCCCGGAGTGGGGCTCTGGAGGGATGGGGAGGCCCTGCCGGGGGCTGGGTTCCCTGGGGAGGTAGAGAGGGATTGCCCATGGAGGGGCCCGAGTTCCCGGGGAGGGGGCGTGGGCAGGAGGCCCAGGTTAGTCAGAGGACCCCGAGGGGGTTCTGGAGGGACAGCGGCACACTGCAGGGCGCTGGAGTTCCCAGGGAGGAGCGGAGAGCGCGGGGGGGCCGCGGGGCCGTGGCTTACCTCCACTTTGCCCCGGGCCAGACCCCGAAGCCGGCTCGTGTCTGGCTTGAAGGCGGCCAAGAGTCCCGGGATGAAAAGGAGCGGCAGGAGGCGACGCATGGGGTCGGCTTTAGGGGCCCCGGGCCGGGGCGGAGGTTAGGGCAGGGGGAAGGGAGTGGGGGGAGGGGGTCTGGGCAAGAGCCCGGGGGAGCTCGGCGGAAGGCGACCGACCGGGACAGACGCAGATGGAAAGGATGGAGGGAGGAGGAGGAGGAGGGAGGAAGGGGTGCGGTGGGGGAGGGGGAGTGCCACGTCATAGTTCCGGGAGTGGGGAGGGGCCGGGACCGCAGAGACACCACCTTCAAGCCGCGCGGCCCTTCCGGGCGCCAACTGCGAGGGGAAGAGTTGCGGGGCCGCGGGCCGCCAGCCTGGGCCCATAGCAGTCCCCGTGCTCGGCGCCCCGGCACATCCCCCCAAGTCTGCTGTCCGCTCCGGTACCCCAGCCGCCCACCGTCCCAGACCTTCCGTTCTCCCCAGCCTTAATCGTGCCCCCTCCAATTCTCCCACCTAGCCTTCGGAGCCCCCCATCCCCTCGGTCCCTCCCCCCCATCCCAAACCTAAATCCCGCCTCCATCCCAGCTTTCCTGCATCCATCCCCCGCCCCGCCCTCCTGTCCTCCGGGCTGCCGGCCGGGCCCTGCTCTTCCGCCCTTCCCCCACCCTTGCCCTCAGCCATTTTGTCCGTCAACGCCATCGGTCCCCCACAATAGCTCCTCTTGGATCCCACCCCCTCCGCGTCTCATCCCAGCCCCCTTTCCAGCCTCCTCCTATTCCCCATCCCGGCGCTCCCCAAGCTTCCGCGGGGCCCCATTCCCGACCCAGGCCGCTACGTCGAATCCCCAGAAGATGAGTGGGCCGCCCCCCAGCGCCCCCTGTGCCTGAGGGCCGGGCTTCAGTACCAGCTCTGGTCAGCAGAGGGAGGAAGGCCCGGGCAGAGCCCCCGCCTGAGGCCAGCGACAGAATTGCGGGCGGAGGGGCCTTAGAACCGGGAATGTCGAAGGCCTTCCTCCCTTTGAGCCTCAGTTTCCTCATTTGTAAAACAGGTCTAAACAATACTGTCTCACCAGACAAAATAAAGCCGCAAGGCACTCTGGGAATGTGGGTTCGCTCCCGCTCTCCTTGCTTTTTCCAGTGAACTATCTGTGGCTTTTGTGTTTTCTCACTTTTTGGTCTTGTAAAATATTCCTTGATTATACGCTTGGTTTGGAATAAAAATAAAAGTCTCCTAACAATCTACAGAGTTGAGCAAAATGAGTTCTTCCATGAAGAGTGGCGGAAATTGACAGTTTCCTGGAGCATCCTAAGACTGGTGGGCCTCCAGGAGGAGGTGAGGGGGCCTTCCATCTTCAGGCTTCCAGGACACCTCATTCCCCATGGTACAGATCATAGTGGAAAGCCTTTAACGGTGGTTTCCCCTTAGCATGTTGGTGGAGAAATTGCTTTCCTACTTCCACTCCAGTCATGTTGCATCGGTTTATCATGGACGTCTCCTCAGTTACTGCTAAAACCGTCCATTTGGTCATTCCTAATGTTGGGGAATGGCTGAACAGATCGTGATAGAAAATGTAAAGGAGAATTATTGGGCCTTAGTTTCCAGTCTGAGGTCACCCCACAAAAGAGCGCTGTAAATATTTTTGTAGATGTGCACATGTGGACAAAGGAGTGATCCTGGAGTCTGGGAGACTCGCTTATCTTAGCTGAGTGTTCCTGGATAAATCACTTCACCCTGTTTGCCTCAGTTTCCTCATCTGTAAGATGAGCTAGAGATGGAAATGGAAATCAGTATCTTTGCCAAGAAAACCCCAAATGGAGTAACAAGGAGTGAGATACAACTGAACAATGTCTGTCTTTTTTTTAAAGCTCTTTTGGGGTATAGCAAAGTCAAATGATAGGGACAATTTTGTGACTTGGGGAGCATTGTTCCAAATTACTATTGTAATGGCCCATCATTTCAAAGCTCCACCAACAATGTATAGGTGTGCTCATTTTGCCATGGCCCCTTCAACATCTGTCATCTTTGCTGTCATAATGGGTTTAAGACAGGCCCTAAAATTTATTTTAATTTGCATTTCTCTATACGCACTCCATCTCCCCCCTCTGCATTTTCCCTGGCTGTCCCTCTTTATCTTTGCCTCCTGGTCTCCTTCATAAAACTGAATCTTCTGCAAGAAACCTTTTGGGGTTCCCCATCATCCTGGCGCCTTCCTTTCACGATGATCTCCCAGATCTGTCTATAGCTAGTTCAGACATAGTTGTTTCCATGTCGTCTTTCCCATTAGATTGGGAGCTCCTTGACCATCTCCCACTGCATTTATATGTGCCATCTCCTAGGAAAAGTCTTGTCAAAATAAGGCGGGTTTGGGCACTGGTGACGGCCTAGATGAGTGTCCCATAAGAGGTCCTTGAGGACAGGGTCCATGTTTTGCCTTTCTCTGTACCCCCAGAGCTTAGCACAGTGCTTGGCTCCAAGGAAATCCTTGCTAAGATCTGAAGAATTTTGGAGCATTTCTTCGTAGATGATGGTAGTCTGGCTTTCTTCTTTTGAAAACTGCCTCTCTGTATGGTTTGCCCATTTCTCTTCTGAGGAATGGCTCAGAATCGAATCAAATAGAATAAATTGCTTATGCATCCTGATTATTAGACCTGCAAAGATTATTTTTGCAGCTATCTGTTTCCCTTCTGATTTTTTTAAGCCTTTGCTTTCTGTCTTACTAACAATTCTAAGACAGAGAGGGAAGGGCTAGGCAAAAAGCTAAGGCTTAAGTGACTTGCCCAGGGTCACACAGGAAGTGTCTGAAGCCAGATTTGAACCCAGATCCCGCTGACTCCAGACCTAGCACTGTAGCCACTTCGCCATCTTGCTGGCCCTCCCTTATGATTTAATTGCACTGGTTTTGTTTGTACAAAAACTCTTAAATGTTTTATAATCACAATTTTCCATTTTATCTTCTGTGATCTTCTCTTTTATATATTTTGTTTATACTTATCTAGCCTCTATCATCTCTGGAGTCCTCATCCCAACTTCCTAGTAAATCAGATAGTTCATGGGGTACCCATGAGGGGTTGAGGCTCTTCTAATGCCGACTGGAGCCTCCATTCTGGTACATTCTCCCTAATATCAATTGTTTGTTAGCCGGTCATCTCTTCAGTATCATCTAATCAGTGCCAATAACATTGCCCAATTCATATCATCACAAAGTGCCTCCATATCATTTAATCAATTAGCATCAATTAACTTTTTTTTAACTCTTACCTTCTGTCTTAGAATCAATTCTGTGTATGGGTTCTAAGGCAGAGGGGTGGTAAGAGCTAGCCAAAGGAGGTTAGTGACTTGTCCAGAAGTGTCTGAGGCCAGATTTGAACTCAGGACCTGTGTGACCCTGGGCAAGTCACTTAACGCTAATTGCCTAGCCTATTGCTCTTCTGCCTTAAAATTGCTACTTGTAGTGATTCTAAGACAGTGAGGGTTTTAAAAAAAAATCCCACCTTCTATAGAAAGCCTTCCCCAACCCCTCTTAATTCCAGTGCCCTCTACCTGTTAATTATTTCCAATTATGTATGTAATTTGTATGTAGTTTGCTTTGTTTGCTGGTTGTCTCCCCCATTAGAATGTGAGCTCCATGAGGGCAGGGACCACCTTCTCAATGTATCCCCTGCCTTTAGCACAAGGTAGGCTCTTAATACATGTTTTTTGACTGACTGTTTAGAGTCTAAAAAGGAGCTGAGTGCACATTCCAGAGTATTTTACTTCTCCCAATCTCAGTTTCCTCATCTGTAAAATGAGGGGAGTTGACTATGTAGCCTCTGAGACCCCTTCCAGCTCTAGGTCAGTGTCCCCCAACTGCTGTCCAAGATGGGGGGTGTCCTATAGCATGAAAGGGTTAGGCTTTCTTACCACTAGAGGGAGCCCCAACACCAATGAGACCAGGGAAGCTTCCCTCTCGGCCCAGTTCTTGGCACAGCTTCTTTTCCTTAGTCCTCAGGGCTTTCTCCTTCCTCCTTGGATGCCCATATAAACCTGACTGCCTACAGTATTTCCCCATAGAGGGTAAGCTCCCAGGGGGAGGACTGTTTTAGTTTTCTCTTTATATTTCCAGTGCCTAGTGTTGTGCAGAGAACATAGTAGGATTTCATAAATGCTTATATGGGCCCCTAGAGTACACATTAGGTGCTCAATAAATGCTTCTGGAGCTGACCTGGGTCCTTGTGCTAATACCAAGTACTACTCACACACAGAAGTTTTTGTTTGCCTTGTTTTTTTAACCGGTACCTTCCATCTCAGAATCAATGCTGTGTATTGGTTCCAAGGCAGAGGAGCGATAAGGAATTGGCAGTGGGGGTGAAGTGACTTGCCCAGGGTCACCCATCTGGGATGTGTCTGAGGCTAGATTTGAACCCAGGACCTCCTGTCTCTGGGCCTGGATCTCAATCCATTGATTATCTAGATGCCCCAATATAGACATTTAATACATAGCAGAAGTGACCCCATGGAGCTCAGTCTGCACATGACTTGTACAGTTTCCTGGTATCCCTATTGCAAATGATTATTTCTAAGAGCAGATAGGTGGCTCAGTGGATAGAGCTCCAAGCCCAGAGATGAGAGCTCCTCAGTTCTAATCTGGCTTCATACATTCTCTAGCTGTATGACCCTGGGCAAGTCACTTAACCCAACCCCACCCCCATTGCCTAACCCTTGCCACTTTTTTGCTTTGGAACCAGTAGTGAGTATCAATTCTAAGACAGAAAGTAAGGTCTTTAAAACAATTGTTGATGAACAGAGTTGAGATCTGAAAAGGACCTTTGTTGCTTCAAAAAGTAGGAGTTGGGCAAGACTAGAAAAGAGTTCAAGTGAAAATGATCTGGGGATCTCAGTGGACTACAAGTCCCTTATCTATCATCATCCAATAGGGCAGCCAAGAAAATGAATACCATCTTAGGCTGCTGTAATGGGGTTAAGCATGGATGTCTGCCATCTTGTGACTGGACCATGTATTAAGAGAAGACATGATGCCCAGGACCAGTGAAGGAGCCAGTCTTCTGCCCTCCTCAGAACACAGCAAGAGTATTGGGGTCCATTCTAGGCACCACACCTTAGTGTAAGGGTAGGAGCCATGAAGTCGATCACCCCATAAACCATGGATGCTTCTAGCAAGTGACACCGCCACTGAGTTCAGTAAACAGAGATATGAAATAACAAGACCTAAACTCTTCTATTAGGGCAGCCAAGTGGCCCAGTGGATAGAGTGCCAGTCTGAAGGTAGGAAGACTCCTCTTCAGACACATTAACTGTGGGACCCTGGACAAGTCATTTAACCCTGTTTGCCTCAGTTTCCCCATATGTAAAATGAATTGGAGAAGAAGGAGAAAATGGTAAACTTTTCCAGTATCTTTGCCAAGACGACCCCCAAATAGGATTGACTAAACAACAACAAACACTTCTATTTAGTCGGTCAACTAAAGACTTTAGGCTGGGTGAAAGAAGGCCTTGATTCATGCAGAAGCCCTCACAAGTGCTTGGATAAAACAGAACGATGGCTCAACAGAAATTCTGTTCAGATTGGTTGGAACCATGTAGTTGTGCCCTGGGGAGTTTGTATAAAACAGGCAAGATCGTCTGGGTATTGGGCAGGCCAAGCCTTTGAGAGGGCTATGGTGAGGGGAGAAGAGAAGGCTCGGCCTCGGCCTCCTTCTCCACCTCCACGGCACCCCTTTCCATTTGGCCACAAGATATGGACTTTAGAGGGTTGGAGGATTGGGGCTTTATCCCCATCGTCTTGGCAGCGTCCCCAAGCCAGTGGCAACTAACAGCAGTGTCTGCACAAGGAGCCAAGAACAAAAGAGACACCCTGGTCCTCGGAGACACCATAAAAAGCAGCAAAGAGACCTCGAGGAGCCGTGAGTTGGCCACACATCCTCTCCAGAGCCAGATTCAACTCATTCCCCAAAGTCAATTGGTCTGTTTTCAGCATGAGCATCTCCACCTTGGAAACTGAGAACCACTTCAAATCAGGCCGTGATCCGCTGTTCTGTTGGTTGTCCGATCTTGGGAAAGCGATAGAAAATATGTTAATAATGAAGATAAACTTGAAAGGTGTGGCATGAATTTTGGTTTTGAGTTGTTAAAAATTTCCCAACACACCACTGGCTTGAGTCCACTTACCCCTGGACTCCGTATATACTGGTAGGAGAGTATGTCAAAAGTTTTCTTAAACCCTCACCTTCCATCTTAGAATCAATACTGTGTATTGGTTCCAAGGTGGAGGAGTGATAAAGGCTAGGCAATGGAGGTCAAGTGACTTTCTCAGGGTCACACAGCTAGGAAGTGTCTGAGGCTAGATTTGCTAGGCTTGGCTCTCAGTCCACTGAGCCACCTAGCTGCCCCCTGTTAAAAGCTTTTGAGGGGAATCTATTGTACCAACTGCTTCTACTATAGTACCTTAATAAATTATTGTTGTTGCTCTTCAGTCATTTCTGATTTTTGGTGACCTTGTGGACCATAGAATGCCAGTACTGTTCATGGCATTTTCTTGGCAAAGATCCTGGAGTGGCTTGCCATTTACTTTTCCAGTAGATTAAGGCAAACAGAGGTTAAGTGACATAGCTCGTAAGTGTCTGAGAGCAGATTTGAACACAGACCCAGTGGTCTATCCATAGAGCCACCTACTTGCTAAAAATCTGACTGACAAATTGATTTCAAATGGCAATTAACTGGGTGGAGAGGGGAAGTACACTGGTGGGGGCTCATGAGCCATTAGAAAGACGATCAAGAACATCAACCTTAGACCCTAAAGTGATGTAGTAATCACCTTCTAGGGACCCAGCCAATGCATGTGTTATAGAGGAAGGACATTAACTAGATGCAGCACCACTATGGCAGGCCAGAGGAGGGAGCGAAGGGTCAGGGGACTGTATTGTTAAAAACCAGGAAGTAATCTTCATATTGGAGAAAGTCAAAGTGTCTGGTCTAAAGAAGAGATACTGCAGAAAGGGCTCACTTTCTTCCAGCTACTTAAAGGGCTGTAACCTGAAGTAGGATTTGTTTAGTTCAACTTAGCCCCAGAAGGCAGAACTAGCAGGAGCTCCTGGGAGAAGTTGCAGAGAAGCAGGAATGTTGACTGGATGTCAGGAAAACCTTCCCCATATTTAAAACTTTCCAAAGGTGGGCTGGGCTGCCTTAGGTTCATGCTAAGACTGAATGACCAAGAGGGCAGCAAGGTGGCTCAGTGGATTGAGAGCCAGGCCTAGAGACAGGAAGTCCTGGGTTCAAATCTCAGACACTTCCTAGCTGGGTGAGCTTGGGCAAGTCACTTAACCCTGTTTGCCTAGTTCTTCCTGTTCTGCCTTGGAACCAGTATTCAATATTGAGTCCAAGACAGAAAGGAAGGGCTTAAAAAAAAACAACTTTATGATCAACTTGCTAGGATGTCATTTAGTTAAGAAGCATTTATTAAGTATCTCTATGTACCAGGCACTATGCCAAGGACTGGGGCTACATACAACAAAAGAAAAAGAACAGTTCAAGCTCTCAAGGGGCCCTCAGTCAATAAGGAAGACACTATGCAAACAACTACAGACAATTGAGGTACTGTTGGGCCAGATGCTTGCAGGAGGACCCATCGATGTCTGAGATTCTGTGAAGGAAAAGCACCTAGTACCCCCACTTGTTAATATTCTCCATGACCCAGTCTTGAAATTGCTTTATATGGATTTCATGTTGATTTATTTGGTCTGCATTGTACCTTCCCAGTAGAAAGCACAGGCATCTTGAAAGGAAGGACCTATTTCTAGGGCTTATCACAGTGCCTGATCCAGAGTAAGCACTTAATAAATGCTTGGATAGATAAAGGCATAAATGGATTCATGGATGAGCGAATAAATGAATGGATGGTTGGACTGATAGATGCATGGATAGATGGATGAATGAGTGGATTATGAATTGATGAATGGATGGGTGGATAAATGAATGGATGAGTAGATGCATAAGTGGATGGATGTATATATACATAACTGGACAGAGAGATTGATGGATGGATGAATAAATAAATGAATGGATGGGTGAATGGATGGGTGGTTATATGGATGTATATATGGATGGATGAATGATGAGTCAATGAATAGATGGGTGGATAAATAAGTAAATGAATGGACGGGTGAATAAATGAATAGATGTGTAGATGGATGGATGAATGGATGGATGGATGGATGGATGGATGGATAGATGGATGGATGGATGGATAGATGGATGAATGAGTAGATTATGAATTGATGAATGGATGGGTGGATAAATGAATGGATGAGTAGATGCATAAGTGGATGGATATATATATATATACATAACTGGACAGAGAGATTGATGGATGGATGAATAAATAAATGAATGGATGGGTGAATGGATGGGTGGTTATATGGATGTATATATGGATGGATGAATGATGAGTCAATGAATAGATGGGTGGATAAATAAGTAAATGAATGGACGAATGAATAAATGAATAGATGTGTAGATGGATGGATGAATGGATGGATGGATGGATGGATGGATGGATGGATGGATGGATGGATAGATGGATGAATGAGTGGATTATGAATTGATGAATGGATGGGTGGATAAATGAATGGATGAGTAGATGCATAAGTGGATGGATATATATATACATAACTGGATAGAGAGATTGATGGATGGATGAATAAATAAATAAATGGATGGGTGAATGAATGGGTGGTTATATGGATGTATATATGGATGGATGAATGATGAGTCAATGAATAGATGGATGGATGAATGATGAGTCAATGAATAGATGGATGGATGAATGATGAGTCAATGAATAGATGGGTGGATAAATAAGTAAATGAATGGACGGGTGAATAAATGAATAGATGTGTAGATGGATGGATGGATGGATGGATGGATGGATGGATGGATGGATGGATGGATGGATGGATGGATTCCCCCAGGAAGCAGCAAAAGAGTTATCTAAAAGAAGTGGCAGCAAGAACCCAGCAAAACTGGCTTTCTCTTTGAAAGTCTCCCTGAAGTTACCCTCCCTAAGAATTAGAATGAATGAATTGAAAAGCATTTATTAAGCATTTGCTACATGCTAGTCACTTCGAAAAGAGCAAGAGGTGCAACTGCAAAAAGCAAAGCCTGTCCCTGTCCTCAGAAAACTTATATTCTACCAGAGCAAGGAGTACTGTAGGCCTAGGACAGGCAGTTTGGTCCAGGAATTCCCGGGATGGTTAGTGGGCAAAGTCATAGGCCAGCGATCGACTCTTCTCTTTTAGGAATGAGAGTGTGTTGTGATCACTGGTCCCAGACCTTGAAGTAGGAAGTGGAGTGGCATGCCTGGAGGGCCAGAAAGCGAAGGGTTGAGAGAGCGCTGACCACTGAGGAGCAGGCTGGGATGTGGGGCAGAAGCCCAAGAACAGGGGGCAGGGAGGCAGGGAAGGAGGCAGAAAAAGAGGCCTTACAGATAGATCCTCTAGTCCAGCCCTATCATTTTACAGAGAAGGAAACTGAGACCCAGGGAAGCGGGCACAGACCGTGAATGGGGCAGGTGGTAAAGAGCCCAGGTAGAATTCAGACCATGTGTCCAAGTTGATCCTTAAGGGAAACTGTGTTTGCTGTCTGCGAGGGCTCATCACACTCCCTCAGACTCCTCCGTTACCAAGGCCACTTCGAAGCTTTCCTTGGACTTCTTAAGTAAGAGCCCATAATAAAAAGATCTGAGTGCACCGTCCTCATGGGAACAGACGATCCATGTGAACCCGACGTGCTGGGCTGCCCACGAAGGCTGGGATTAATGCCTATACATATGGGAAAATAGAATGTCGGAGCCCAGAGGGGCCTTAGAACAGGGGATGGCGGGGCTGGGAGAGGGTTAGAACATGGCAGGTCAGAGATGGGAAGGGAACAAAGAATATCAGGGTTGGGGGGGGTCTTAGGAGTCATCAAGGGGGTTCAGCCCAGGCCTACATGGCAACCTTGGTTCTGGGAGAAGTTGAGATGGTTCCTGAGTGGATCTTCCCCCACCAGAATGAGGATCTGGGGCAGCATCAGCGCCCCGTAGATGGCCAGGGTGTCTGGAGCAGTGAAGGACCTGGGGAAGAGCCTGGAAGGCTTGGGTCAGGCCCGAGACCTCTGGCCCAGGAGCCTGAGCACCAGTGGAAGGTCCTCTCCACAGCTGCCACGTCTCCTTGGCTCCATCCGTAGCAGCCCAACGCTCAAACCAAAGAAGAGATTTCAGCAGCATCAGGACATCAGAAAGTCTTAGGGAGGGAGCCTAGATCGCCGGGATGGGAAGGCATGACCCCGAGAGCTACGCGGCTGGGATTCGGTGGCTCGGCCACCTCCAAAGCTCTCCTGGAGGAGAAGACCAGGTTCTCTCTCAGCTGCATCTGCAAAAAGTGTTCTCTCATTCAATGCTCACAACAACCTTCTGGTGTAGGCAAGTCACTATTTTTCAGGCAAATAAATATGACCTAAAAGGAGGATCAAATTTGGAATCAGGGGCCCTAACTTTGAATCCTGAGTCTGCCACAGCTGTCTAAGAGACTCTGGACAAGTCACTTGCCCTCCCTGGATCTCATACGCAGCCCCAGATACTTATGTAGCTTGTGACCCTGAATAAGTGACTTTAGTTAACCTGTCAGCCTCAGTTTCCTCATCTGTAAAATAAAGGTAATGATAGCAGCTGTCTATCTCACAGGGGTTTTGTGAGGACCACACGGGAAGAAGACTGTGTGGCATAACAGATAGAGCATTAGATAAGAGTGGGGTCAAATCCTGCCTCTGACACTTAGGAGCTATTGACCCTGGGCAAGTCATACAACCCGATGGGCCTCAGTTTCTTTATCTGTAAGACGAGGGAGTGGGCTTCAGTCCAAATCTCTGGCCTCTGAGGTCTCATCCAATTCTACAGTACTCAGGTCCAGGAAGGCAAATGGACTTGACCACAAGGTGCCACCCACAGCGAGGGAGAGCGGAGCCTGCTGCATGCCAGGCAGAGAACTTTCCACTGTCCCTCTCAGGGTATCCGGCTCTCAGTCAAGCTCTCAAGAGGCCCCTTTGTAGGACGGGAACCTGATCTCCAAGAGCGATTACAACCACTTCATTCTCTTCCCCGGCCCGGCAGAAGCTTGTGGCTTCCAGGGAGGGGTTAGATAACTCCTCCAAGGATTCAGGGCTGGACGGGATCTCAGACACATTGGCTGGGAGCTGAGGCCCAGAGATGGAAGGGAATTTGCCCAAGGTCACACAGCAGTCAGTAAAATAAGGATAGTGATGGCGCCTGACTATCTCACGAGGGTGTCAAGAGGGCCAAATGGGCACGAGGGAGTGTGGCACAATGGATGGAGCTCAGGGCCCCTATCTCATTCTTCCTCAGCCTCCCTGCCCCCAAGGTTTAGTCCCCAGCTCTCCCTCTGCTCCTGCTGTCGTCCCCCCACCCTCACCCCTTTTGGGTCCTCTCCAAGCCCTGAAGGGGAGACAGGAGAAGTTCAGAAAATAGTCCAGGCTGGAAGGGACCTTCCAGAGGGTTCGGTCTCAATGCAGTGGCTGTTCCTTCTCCCCCCCTTCTCTTCACCCCCGTGTCTCCTTGTGGCAGCTGGGCCCTCCCTGCCCCCCTGGGTGCTGCCACCCTGAGCCTGGGAGCCTGTTATCACGGCCCCTTAGTCATCGCTCCAGCTGCCCAAATATAGATGCTGTGAGCTCTCTCTCCCAAACTGGGCTCCTCCCCCCTCCCCCCAGCCTCCTCTCCTGGCACCGGGTCTGCCTCTGAGCCCTGTCCTGGGGAGGGACCGCTTGTTTCCCCGGATGGCCCTTGTCCTTCCAGGTAGGGCTTCCTGCTCCGGCGCTTTGGCCAGGAGGTCAGCTTCCAGGGACACCTCTGGAGCCAACAGCTTTCAGACGCAGAGACCTTAACAACTACGTTGCCTCCTATTTCCAGAGCCCAGCACAGCAGAGGAAACACTGGTCCCATGACAGCTGCGGCAGGAAGAGTATTATTAGTTCGTGTATTATTATCCCACTTTACAGGGGGAGAAACTGAGGTCCAGAGAGGAAGCGACTTCAGAGCATCATAACAGATTTAGAGCTGAAAGCCTCGGAGGTCGCCCGATCCCCTTATTTTACAGATGAGACAAAAACCCAAAGAGGTGAAAGGATTAACCAAGGTCATGCAGCAGATCAATGACAGGGGAGATTTGAACCCAGGTCCTCTGATTCAAGATCCAGCATTCTTGCTACTGACACTCCATCTCTTGAAGTCATTCCTTCATAGTTCAGCACATAGCCTCCTGAATATCTACTATGTACAGCATTTGTGGGAAGATGGGAATTTGGCAGAAGACCGAGTCCCTCTCCTCATGAAGCCCATTCAAAGGTCACAGAATCATAGATTGAGAGGTGAAAGGGAACTCAGAGGCCATCTTGCTGAACTCCCCCTCATTTTACAGAAGAGGAATCTGAGACCCAAATTGGCCTACCCAAAGCCACATAGGTAGTAAGTGGCAGAATCAGAATTTGAACTCAGAGCTTTTGACTCCAAACCCAGTGGTATAGGGAGCCTCTCTCCAACTTATAAGGCAAATTGGGGACCAAGATGAATATTTATGGTATCAGCTAAGTAGGAGGAGATGTTGTTTATGTCCAGAGGATGGAACCTGGGGCAAAGAATATCTGCTTGGAGGGTATATATTTTTCTAGGTAAGACTCAGGAAAGGAATAGACAGGTGTCTCCAAAAACAAACCCTCAACCCCCCGAAGGTTGCTGAGGCTGAAAATACTCTGTGGATCCATAGCTCACAAGCCCCCATCACTGTGCTCACTTACCCATGGTAGCCAGAAGACACAATTAGTTCATAGCAAAAGTATTTCAAGAAACAGTATAATAAAAAATGTAGCAATAAAACATTTTCCCCGTGACCACCTGTCCCATAAATGCACACTCCATTAGTGGATCAGTCAATTAATAAACATTTATTAAGCACCTACTGCATGTCTGACAAAATCATGAAGAAGCAGATACATGGGAACTAGATGCCCAGGATTCCTATGTAGAGGGATACCATGAGATGGCTGATGACTTCTAGTGATGTCACGACACTGCTCCTACCTAGCCTCACTCACCAGTGGGCTCTTTGGGGCAGGTAGTCTCTGCTGGGCACTGTTTGCCTAAAAAGCCAGAATGTTCTTTTAGTACTTTTTGGAAAGTATCTTCTCTTGCCTTAACCAGATGACCAGCAATGGCGGGGGGCTGGGTGGGGATCTCCTCCAATTTGGGGGTTTCTTTTTTGGAGATGCCAGTCTATTCCTTTCCAGAGTCTGTGAATAAGGTCTCCTATGCGCCACGTACTGAGGAGAAAAAGAGAAAAAAAGAAATCGTTCCTTTCCTCATGGAACTCATATTCTATAGGAAAGATATTCTCTCTTTAATCTACGCCCTATTCTAGAGGATAAAGTGGATGCTGAATAAGAAATGGAAACCATATACGAAATACAATTTCCCATAGGGCATCGCTGGTGGCTGGGAAGCTCATGATAACTCTTTACACTGTTCTTTTCTGGCACATATTTTTAACAGATTACCTAAAAATAATGACAACAAAAGCTCACAATAGGAGCTCACAATAAAACAAGCAAACAAGCATAAAAATAGTCCATTTCATGTGAGCTAGAATCAAATGTTCACAAGTGCAGCTGGTGTGGAGGGTATTTCTGTTTCTCAGTGTTTTTTCCATTTGTATCGATAGCTTTTGTTCTTACATCACTTTCATCTCCCAAGATGCCCCTACCCAACAACAAAAGAGCCACCCCTTGGAACAAAGGAAAAGCAGGGGGGGAAACAGGTTAGCAACAAAACAATCAACTCTGAGAACAGATACAGCATTCCGCACCCATAATCCCTCACTTCCTCTGAGAAGAACGACGCTATAAATTTTCAATCATTTTTGATTCTTCATGACCCCAATTGGGGTTTTCTTGGCAGAGATCCTAAAATGGTTTGCTATTTCCTTCTCCAGCTCATTTTATAGATGAGGAAAACTGAGGCAAATGGGGTTTTCTTGGCAAAGATACTGGAGTGGTTTGGCATTTCCTTCTCCAGCTCATTTTGTAGATGAGGAAAACTGAGGCAAATGGGGTTTTCTTGGCAAAGGTACTGGAGTGGTTTGGCATTTCCTTCTCCAGCTCATTTTGTAGATGAGGAAAACTGAGGCAAATGGGGTTTTCTTGGCAAAGGTACTGGAGTGGTTTGGCATTTCCTTCTCCAGCTCATTTTACAGATGAGGAAAACTGAGGCAAATGGGGTTTTCTTGGCAAAGGTACTGGAGTGGTTTGGCATTTCCTTCTCCAGCTCATTTTACAGATGAGGAAAACTGAGGCAAATGGGGTTTTCTTGGCAAAGGTACTGGAGTGGTTTGGCATTTCCTTCTCCAGCTCATTTTACAGATGAGGAAAACTGAGGCAAACAGGGTTTTCTTGGCAAAGGTACTGGAGTGGTTTGGCATTTCCTTCTCTAGCTCATTTTACAGATGAGGAAAACTGAGGCAAATGGGGTTTTCTTGGCAAAGATACTGGAGTGGTTTGGCATTTCCTTCTCCAGCTCATTTTGTAGATGAGGAAAACTGAGGCAAATGGGGTTTTCTTGGCAAAGGTACTGGAGTGGTTTGGCATGTCCTTCTCCAGCTCATTTTGTAGATGAGGAAAACTGAGGCAAACGGGGTTTTCTTGGCAAAGGTACTGGAGTGGTTTGGCATTTCCTTCTCCAGCTCATTTTACAGATGGGGAAACTGAGGCATACAGGGTTCAGTGACCTGTCTAGGATCACACAGCTAGTGTCTGAGGCCAGATTGAAATTTAGGTCTTCCTTGACTCCAGACCTAGCACACTATCCACTGCACCTCCTAGCTGTCCTTCAGAGAAGGCAGGGGGGCACAATCTCGTGTCATTTCTTCATGTCAAGTTTGGACCTCAAAATTACACAGCTTTTAATGCTGATTTTTTTTGTTCTTTCCTTTTGTATTGTTGTCGTTGTATCTACTACTTCCTTCCCTTGGCACCATTTCATAGAAATCTTCCCAAACTTCTCAGAATTCTCCATCTCAATCACATCTACTAATATATTACATGCAGGTATCACGATTTCTTTTTTTAATTAAGCAAATATTCCTTCATTTATTTCTACTTCTTCAATATTTTATTATTTCTAAATATATGTAAAATCATTTTTCATCTTCGTTTTCAAAAATTTGAGTCCCAAATTCTGTCGCCCTCACTTCCCCTCCCTCTTCTTCAAGGCAAGCAATTTGATATAGGTTAAACCTGCATATGATCTCTTTAATCATTCCCTAATCAGTAGTCACTACTTTGTTTCTAGCTCTTTGATACCACAAATAAATGCTGCTCTAAGTCACTTGCTGTGTATCTTTTCTTTTCTTTGTTTCTTTAATCCTTTATCTTCTGACTTAGAATCGATGCTAAATATGGGTTCCAAGGTAGAAGAGTGATAAGGGTTAGGCAAAGGGGGTTAAGTAACTTGCCCAGGGCCACAAAGCTAGTAATATCAGAGGTCAGATTTGAACCCAGAACCTCCCATCTCTAGACTTGTCTCACCATCCACCAAGCCACTTAGTTGCCCTACTTGGAATATATTTGTCAGTGACCGTGGGATGTCTGCATGAAAAGGTCTGGGCATTCTAGTCACTTTCTTGGCATGATTCCAGGTTCTTTCTAGAACATCTGGACCAATGTGCAGCTACACCAATAATGCATCTGTATGCCTGTTATTCCCCAGCCCCTCCACTATCAGCCATAGCACCCTTTTGTTCACCTCTGCCAATTTGCTGGGGAGAAAAACATGGAGATTGTTGTGATTTGTATTTACCTTGTGATTGTGGTTTATATCAGTCTTCTGTTTTTTAAAAATAATGAAGAATAGGCATATACGGAGATGTTAGAAGTAAATTAGAACAACAGGGAACATGTTACATATCAGTTTTATGAATAGAAGGGGAATTTTTGAGTCAACAAGAGATGTCAAGAGCATTGTGAAACATAAAATGGATAATTTTTAAGACACTAAATCAAAAAATTTTGTACACATAAAACAAATGTTGCCAAGATTAGAAGGAAAACAGAAAACTGGGGGTTGGGAGGATTTTATAGATAGCCCCTCAGATAGAGGTCTCATATCTAAAATATATAGAGAACTTTGCTAAATTTATAAGAATAAAAGTCATCCCCCCCCATTTGATAATTTGGCAAAAGAAAAGAAGAAAATTTTTGGATGAAGAAATCAAAGTTATATGTGGGTATATGAAAAATTCTCTAAATCATTACTGAGTAGAAAAATGCAAATCAAAACAATTAGAAGTTATCATCTCACAACCATTAGACTGGCTAAAATGACAAATGTTGGAAAGGATGTGGAAAAATGGGAACACTAATACATTGTCGGTGGAGTTGTGAGCTGATCCAACCATTTTGGAGAGCAATTTGGAAATATACCCAGAGAATTATAAAACTGTGTCTATACCCTAAGGCCCAGCTTCCTGAAAAGACTGAGGAAAAGGAAATGAACTTAGATATTCCGAATTATTTATAGCAGTTCTCTTTGTGGTGGGATATCTATCAATTGGGGAATAGTTAAACAAATTGTGTCATACAATTGAGATGGAAAACTACTGTGCCATAAGAAAACTGTAAGTAGGCTAATTTTAATAAAATTTGGAAAGAACTACATGTGATAATGAAGAGTGAAAAGAGTAGAACCAAGAGAACATCACACACAGCTACAGATTTAATTCTTGGAGAACAAATTGTGAATGTTACCTCCAGAGAGTGAACTGAAAGGTGGAAACATGAAAGACACAATTTGTATGAACATGTCTGTCTCCTAGATGATGCCTTCTGTGATGTGAGGGGCGGGGGGGGGGGGGGGGGAGTCTGGAACACTTGTGGTGGCTAAATTCTATTAATAATAAAATGTTTTGAAAAGAAAACCCAATCAAGAAGCATTTATTAACCATTTACTAGGTGTTAGACATTCTACCTAGCATAGAAGATACAAAGAAAAAGCAAAAATAGTCCATGTTCACAAATATTTTATATTATTATCATTTTTTAAAAAATCCTTACTTTCTGTCCTAGTGGCAACACTAAAACAGAAGGGCAAGGGGTAGGCAAACAGGGTTAAATGACTTGCCCAAGGTCACATAACAAAGAAGTGTATGAGGTCAAATTTGAACCCAGGTCTTCCTAA